>NC_081355.1:142155478-142437978 GCF_030684315.1 Stegostoma tigrinum | reverse complement strand
CATTTGCTCCGCCCATTCTATTCCTTCTTTTTTTCCCTTTTTTATCCTCTTAGTGTTTTTTTTCCTTCTTCCCTACCTGCCTCCAACGACTCCCAGCCTCTGACAACTGATGCCGTGAGCTCCCAACCCCCTACCCCAGCACGGTGCAGTGACCTCTCATAGCAGTGGAGTGGCGACCTTCCAGCCTGTCACAGGGGCCTCCTGTAGTGACCTCCCCACGTGGCGTAACACAGTGGTCTCCCTGTCTATTGTAGCTGCCTTCTCAAGCGGCCTCCAGGCATGACATCCTGGGCCCGGCATGGCAGTCTGAAGCAATCTCCCAGTCTTGTGATCCTCAAGGTGAAGCCCGGTGTGGTCTGGAGCCAGAGCCCGGTACAGACCAGAAACTCAGTGCCAGTGTGGTCTGGGTTGGAAGGTTGTTTTTCTGAATGTTTATTGCTGCAACGCTGGCCATTCTGTTTCTGAGATCTTGTAACTAAAGCAGATGCACCTCGGTGCAGAGGTACCTAAAATGTCACTGTAAGTGGCGACACATAAACTTTTCACTATGCTCATTGAGTATACGTGAAAATAAAGACTAATTCAATTCAATTCAATTCTGAAAAGTGCAATCCCTTATTCTGACAATTTGCCTCGGCTACAAGACTCTCTTACAAGGGAAAATGACCTTTCTACATCTACCCTGTCAAGTCTAATGAGCATCTTACATGTTTCAATAATGTCACCGCTAATTTTTCTCAATTCCATACGTACAGGCCCAGTCTACTCAACCCCTCCTCATAAGATAGTCCCTTTGACAGGTGGTCTCAGTTGAATGAACCTTAGTTGAATGAACCTTCCTTGAACCGCCTCCAATGCCAACGTATATTTCCTCGGTGGGAAGGTAACTTTTGACTGTCAATTACAAAATAAATTAAATGATGTTGAGCTGGCACTGTGAAACATTGGGAACCAGAGAATTGAGATGTGGCGTTCTTTCCTTTGCAGTATCTGAATTGGCAATGATTGGAGTTTGATTGCGATTTTCTCTCTCATGTTATATTCACTTGCCTTTGTCACTTCGCTTCTTCTGCCTGGAGTCTACAGGCAGTTCCATCAAAAGCCAATATCCTCACACTTGTCCGCACACCTGAGGGGATTGGATAGCAAATATTGAATGACAGCAAGCATCACAGGTATATCATATCTTGTTCCATATAGTGAAACAATGTAATTTAGATTTTCTCAGATTTAAAGAAGGAAGCTCCTGACTGAGAAATTAGCTGACATAACTCAAATCTTGAAAATTAGCACAGCAGAACTGATTAATTTAATTCATAAGTAGCATAAATAGAGCTCAGCCTATATACAGCAGCTAGCACTGATTTCAACTGGTATAGAGTAAAATATTTTGGAATTTGGTTAATGTGGGAGCGCAGTGAACTGCAGAAGAAGATATACCCTTGCTCTTCACATTTTATTTGGAGGTGCTATTTCAGTTGATGGGTATGATAAAAACAATGAGAAACAGGAGGATCGGAGTCTGGGAAGCAGATCAGCTGGTAAGACTTTGTATGACGGACAATGATTATGACTCTATTAGATTCCAAAATATTATGGAAAAAAACAAGGGGCCGAAATAAAAAAAACATAGGTGTAGAAATGGTATATAGAATGTCGTATAGAAATGGGTGTAGCATATGGGATAAAATAGGTGTGGAAATCAGACAGAAGGTCTGTGTTATAATTGAAGAAATTAGCACAGACAGGTGGAGGTTCTGAGGGGGTTGACAGGATTGAATGTGGATATATCTCCAGGGCCAGATGAGATATATCACAGGTAGTAGGTGAGGCAATAGAAGAAATAGCAGGGGCACCTGCAAATATTTTCATTTCCTCTCTTTCTTCACTTCCAGGAGAGGTGCTGGACAACTGGAAGACAATTAATGTGGTACTGTTATTCAGGAGGGGAGCAAGGGATAAATCGGGAAACTACAGGCCTGTCAGTCTAACCTCAGTGGTGGAGAAACTAGTAGAGGCAATTCCTGTGGACAGAATTAATCTTCATTCAGAGGGGCAAGGATTAATCAAGAACAGATTGAATTTTTTGAGACTGGGAAGTTGACAAGTGTGAAGCTGAACCTAATTGCTGCTGTCCTGTCTGTGTTGTTGGAGCATAAGATTTAACAGTGGTTAAATGTCTAACTGAGACTTTAGCAAGCACTGAATATTTTGCTCAATCTCTCGAATATGCTAAACAATGGAAATGGGCAGCATGTGAACTCTGTTATTTAGAAGTATAGAGGGATCAGACTCAGGTCGGTAATGAGATAGTCAGGCACTCCAAGGGAAGCATTCCAATGGAGAAGCTAATGCTGGGGCTGACTCACCATCAGAAATAGGTTCCGTACACTCAAATCTCATGAGCAGTGCGATGACAACAAATGCAATGATTCCACCTCATTGAGCTGCTGTATTAGAGAAAGCATTGTGTGCATTGGAACAGTAAAATATAAAGCAACTATTTACACACCTCTCAGTATTTGTAAAGCTTCGTTGAATCCATTGTTTGATGATCCCACCATTCTCTATGCTCGCATCACAAAATCCATTTCTTTAGAAATCCCGGCCATCCACATTCACTCCACCTTTGAAAAATATACTTTAGATTGTTGGCCAACAGTTCTCAATTTCTCAGCATTTGGAAAATGTTCAAAGCTTTAAGTTTTCAAACAAAGTTGTTGTCTATGCCCTTCCTGAATATAATTCCAGACTTGCTCATTCTCTCACATTTCTGTTTATTACTTTGGAACTTTAACATACATTATTTATTATACCAGCTGTTTTAGTGTTCTCAGTAAACCTGGATAAATGTCTGCTTATGTCAGCCATTTAAAAAATAGCAACATTTTGAAGGTCCAGTGCAGATTCCTGATGAAACCACTTCTCATATCTGTCCTTTAGCAAAATTTCTCTTTATCCCAACCATCAATCAGTGATCTCCCAAACAAATTGGAACTTAGGTAACAAATACAATGATTCTATTTTACTGAGCTACTGTATGAGAGAAAGCATTGTATGCAGTCACACAGTAACATACAAAGCAACTATTTACACGCCATTCAATATTTATGAAGCTTCATTGAATCCATTTTTGATGACCCAATCATTCTTCTTTGATGATCCAAGCATCATGCTTGCCTCACAAAATTCACTGCTACAAATCTTCCAGCCATCCACATTCATAGATTACCTCTTATTTCCAAAATGATGATTGATGTCTGAGCTCACTGCAACGCCTTCACGTTCACTGTGAGTGCAGCCTCCTGCCTCAGTCTTACCCAGTTTACAAACTGATTGTGAGTCTCAACTCACTGTGACACACACGGTGATGGCAAGACTTGCAATGTGATGTCATTGTTTCAAAGCTCATTTCAAAGGGCCACATTTTGATTAAATTACGTTTGGCACAACTTGCTAAAAGTTTTCCGCTATTTTTCATCCAACCCATTGGAAATATTTTTCATGAATTTTTAACATTTCCTTTTGACTCGCCTTTTGTAGAAGACTTTTATCAAAGTCTTAGCCCCCATTGAAGTTCGTCTGCTATAAACTTGCTCACACAATCAATGCACCTCCATAAGTTTCAACTCCCTCCTATGCCACTTACGTACATGGCCTGTCTTAGTAACTTCTGCAAGCTTGGGTCTATTGGACATTCCTCTGTTTCAATAATTGAAAATTAATGAAAAGCTCAGGCCCAAGTTCAGATTGTCATGTCCTTCAGTTAGAGAAAATCCTCTTCATCCTAACACCCTGTCTCTAGTCTCCAAACCAATTACCAACCTGCATCACAAGATTCCCCTTATTCCTCCGATCTCATTTCAACTCAACGTCCTGAGCACAACTTTTGAAGAAATACATTTGGAAATCCAAGTAGACAATGACCGGACTTGTTCATTCTCCAGTATGTTAGCGATCCATTCAATTTCTTTCACTCAGTCAGCCAGATGTGACTTACACTTCACAACGCTGTTTGAATTCAATTTGCCTAGCTGCATGGAAGCCCAGGAGAGTCAAATTCAGACTGGCAGCACGATGGTCAGTTCAGGGAAGGATCTGAAGTTACGGCTGATTAAACATCCGAAATCAAATTCCAAGCAATGGATTACTTGCAAGCAATGACATGGAAAAATTAGTTTTGTCAACAAATGGAACAATTGTCCCCTTTGTGGGCAGCATTGCTACTGAAGTTGATGTGTCTTTTAGAAAATTATAACATACAATAGGCTTGTTGAGACATGTGTCAATGTTATGATAGGCTGAATGTCTTGTGCTGTCCTATTCTTCCATTCTTTTCACCCACACCTCAAAGTAAACTCCTCAGCCCTTCCTGCTGATTACCTTCACTCCTCGATAGTTGAGTGTAGCTCTACTTCCTTCACATTCACTCAGTGCAGCCTTGTGTATCAGTTTTACCCAGTTCATAAACTGGTTGTGATGTCCCAATTCACTGTGATGCACATGATGATGGGGAGGCTTGTACTGTGCTGTCACTGTTTCACAGCTCGGTTCAAAGGGGCACACTTTGATTAAATGGCGTTTTTTCCCCCTCGCTTGAGTTTTTCAGCAATTTGACATCCAGCCCATCAGATATATTTTTCACCGTCTTTTAGCATTCTTTTATCTCACCTTTTGTAAAGTACTTTTATTCTTAGTTCCACATTGAACTTCATTGCTATAAACTTGCTCACTCAATCAATACTCCTTTACAATTTGACTGAATGGTGTTTAAACTAATGTGTGTGTGTTTGTGTGTGTGTGTATTTCCCTGTGTGTATATATTATATGTAAATGTGTCTATATATATATACCACCCAGAGACAGGAGGAGTGGGTAATGGGTAGTGATGGGATCCTTAGTGATGTACCATTGATGTAAAATAGCTGTACATATTAATGCAACAGGAGTAGGCCATTCATAGTAAATGCAACAAGCTCATATCATTTTAGTTGTTAAATCTTCTGATATTTCCCTAGGTTTCTCCTGGAACAACACTTCCATTCCAAGATGTGTTGCCCAGGCTTGTAGACAATCCTCCAGTTGCAGACTATATTTGACACAATACACAACCATGGCAAAGCTTCCAGCCATTTGTATTCTAGCCCTCATGAACTGAAAAGTAAGATCTCATTGTTTTCTAAATATTTCTTTTCATTTGATCACCAGTTTCCAGGTTCTCACCTTTTGAAGAATTTTCTGATCTCTTTCTTTTGGTCCAAAGTAGATGACTTTGAAGAGTAGAAGAAGGATTTCGATGTGCACTCGCAATGCCAAGCCATATACAAGGCTACAGACCAAGTGTTGGTACATGGGATTAGAAAAGTGAGGAGCTTATCTTTGAACGGAGCAGACTCAATGGGCCAAAGGGCTTTTTCCTGTGCTGTAGACCTCCATGGCTTTGAAATTCCCCACATTAAACCCCAGCTGCCATCAATGTTCCTTTGCAATCTCCAGGAGCACTACTTACTAAACTGCCTGCCTTATTTCCTTCAGCGCACTCTTATAAAGAGCTCTGATTTCACTCAGTGAAAAACATAGTGCATAGGTAAGGCCCCATTTCAGATTCCAGAAAGCACCACTTGGAATCATAGAAACCCTAGAGTGTGGAAGCAGGCCATTTGGTCCATTGAGTCCGCACTGAGCCTCCAAAGAGCATCCAAGCCAGACCCAGCAACACCCTCAACCCCACCCTATACTTGTAACATTGCATTTCCCATGGCCAATACACCTAACCTGCCCACCTTTCGATTGTGGTTGGAAAGCAGAACATCCAGAGGAAAATCCACAGACACAGGGAAAATGTGCAAACTCCACACAGATAGTCGCCTGAGAGTGGAATGAAACTCAGGCCCCTCGCTGTGAGGCAGCAGTCCTAACCAATGAGTCATCATGCTACCCTAAAATCATTGAGCCAGTGATGGCTGCTGCCCAATGTGGGCTCTAGAACTCAGTAGATATCAGAGACCCCAGGAAAATCCAGCTCATTCTGTCACAACAGCTCAATAAAATGTGGTCCTAGCAATAAGCATCACAAATGGTTCCGAGCCTTACAGCTGATAGATTTCCCCTCTGTTTCACTACAACTATTCTGCCTTTGCAGCAAGCCCACATCATTAAGTTTCATTACTCTGAAGTGATGAATCAATCACTATTCAATCTCTGTCACTTAACAGAAAGACTCAAATTACTCAACTTCCTTAGAATCGACCCTGGAATTCAGTCTTTATGTCCTGGATTTTACTAATGCGCTTGCTCGCTGGGAGTTCATGACGGATTCCAATAATGCATTGGGAGCACCAGGAATATTTCTTCATGTCTTGCAGTCACTTTTCAATTCAGCAAACATTTTTGTTCAGGTTTTCTCTCCAATCAGGAACAGGAATGTTGCAGAGTCGTGTCCTCAACTCCAGTATTTAAAGATACGCTAAAAATAAAGAAGCTGGGGCATTTGGAGTTGGCTGTCAGGGGACAGGAAATGATGGCATGGAACTGAGACAGGTACAGTTACAATTGGCACCTCTTTGAAGTGGGTATGAGAAGGATACTCTTCTCTGGTAACTCAACGAAAATGTCTCAGGATAAATAAAGAAAATGTAATTGGAGATTGCTGAGGTGATACCATATGTTCCTGGATGAAATGCAGAAAACAGTTTTATAGTTTAAACAGATCAGTGAAGTTGACTACAGAGACACATTCACCTTTCTCTGAATGTGACACAATGGAGTAATGCCCTAGAAATCAATCTTTACTATTCCCAAGTCATCACAAATATTAACATTTGATTAAACTGAAACAATGATTGCCCAAGTACACCTAAGTCTCTATTTCATGTTAAAAGAACATGGGAAATCACATTTTTCCATTGCCAAGAAAATAACTTTTTTTTATCAAGCTGTTTTTGAAAATCAATGGCAAAAATAAAGAAAAGGTGGTACTGTTTAATTGAAGTTTTCTAACTTAAAATTTATTCTTTTATAAATTTTCAAACACATTCTAATGGATGCACATCAATATGGTAGTTGTGGAAGAAAATGTAAATCAGAGAAGAACAGTCCTGCTCCCAAGCCAGATTGCAGTTGTTGATGAATTGTTTCCATTTGGCTTTATTTTGCCTCCTTCAATTCTTTGCTAATGACGTGAATTTTGGATATTTTAATTCTTACTCTTTCAATCACTGTTTGAGGATTCAGTGCATCTGAAGATTGGTTTTGACCCTTTTCACTTCAGCAGGGGATTTGCAGACAGAGCAGTTTACAGAGGAAGGGAAGGGATATGCTTTTACTTCACAGAGAGGGATGGAGGGAGGGAGCTAGAGACATAGTCATGCAGGACAGAAACTGGCTCTTTGGTCCAACTCATCCATGCTGACCAGTTATCCCAATTTGACCTCGTCCCATTTACCAGCATTTGGCACTTTAAACTCCTCCTGTTCATTTACCCATCCAGATGCCTTTTAAATGTTCAATTTTACCAACCTTCACCTCTTCCTTTGCCAGTGTGTTCCATATATGCACTACCCTCTGCATGAAAAGATTACCTCTTAGGTCCCTTTTAAATCGTGCTCCTTTTACCTTAAACCTGTGCCCACTAGTAGTGGAACCCTACTCCAGGAAAAAGACTTGCTATTTACCCTATCTGTGCCGCTTGTGATTTTATAAACCTTTACAAGGTCACCCCTCAGCCTCCAATACTCCAGGGAACATATCTCAGTATATTCAGCCTCATTCCCCAGCTCAAACACTCTAGTCCCAACAACATCCTTGTAAATCTTTTCTGCACCATCTCAGATTTAACACCATCCTTCCTATAGAAGAGTGGCCAGAAATGTATGTGGTATTCTAAAAGGGGTCTGTTCAATGTCCTGTACAGGTCCAATATGACATCTCAACTTCTGTACTCATTGATTGGTGCTTACTCCTCATGGCCTGGATGTTTCTGCTGCATTGAACACACCCACAGCTGTTACCATCTGCTCAGGAACCAATCAAATGATTATTACTGTGCTGACACCTCCTGAATCCACAACTAGTCCCAACTGAAAAATCACTCAAAAGACTGCCTCAAGGTAAAACTGCCTGAACACATGCAGGAGATGCAATGCAATCCAGATTGCTCCTTCATGGCTTGAATGAGGCAGCCTTATAGATACAACTCACATTGTGTTTCAGTAGCTTACTTTTAAAGCTGCAAACATCTTCTCAGTTGGTTTTCTTGGGTTAAAGCAGTATTTTCTCCAACTTTTTCTCCACAGTCTAAAAATACATAAACAATCCTCACAGTATCACCCTAAACCCTCACTCTGTAAGCCCAACCTATCCCATCGCTCCTATTCTAACTGTTGTTCCACCCAGCATATCCCCAGGTATCACTGAACTGAAGGAGAACTATTGAGCAACGGTAGACAACATGTGATGCACTGATGGTCCTTTGTGACTATATTTACCATCTCAGAGAGACACTGAAGGAGCCCATCTTGAATATGAGGGAGGTGATGTTACAGGCCATTGGGATGATGGTTCCCCTTATGCACGGAGTGGCCAATGCCTTGGACTATGCGATGCAGAACCAAGCTAAATCACCCAGGCAACGCTTACACCTCACAGTACAAATTGTGTTTGAGAGTGTGTCTCCCAACTTTAATAGTTTAACACATCTCTTAGCCCTGAACTCACGGGGCTGCACTAATCCGAACCTTGTAGTGGGGTCCCCAAGGTATTACCAATATCAATGTGGCCAGGCACTGGGCAGGATAGTGATGAAAGCGATTGTAGACATGTGGAGCCTCTACACAAATCCTTTACATTTCTCACAAACAGACCTCCTGTCTGTCAGTGATACACATGCTGCCTTGCCCACACAAGCATAGATACACACCCCACACAGGTGGCGAGGATGTGATGGCCTAGTGGTACTATCACTGCTCTGCCAAGCCCGCGATCTTATAATATTCTGGACACCTGGGTTTGAATCCTACCATGGCACATGGTGGAATTTGAATTCGATAAAAGTATCTGGAGTAAAGAATATAATGATGACCATGAATCCATTGTCAATTGTCTGAAAAACCCATCTGGTTCGCTAATGTCCTGTAGGGAAGGAAACCACCATCTTTACCTAGTCTGGGCTATGTGTGACTCCAGACCCAGTACATCGTGGTTGACTCTTAACTGCCCTCTGGGCAATAAGGGATGGGCAATAAATGCTGCCTGGCCAGTGATGCCCACATCCTGTTAATGAATAAAGGAAAAAAATGTCGCGACACACACACCAGTATAGACACAGATGTAGGCTAAAACCCACACAGGTATAGACACACACCCCACATAGGTTTAGACTCACACCCACACAGATATAGACGCACACCCACACAGGTATAGACACACACCCACACAGGTATAGATGCACACGCACACAGGTATAGATGCACACCCACACAAGTATAGTCACACACCCACACAGATATAGACTAACACCCACACAGGTGTGGAGTAACACCCACACAGGTACAGACACACACCCACACAGGTATAGTCACACACCCACGCAGGTATAGACACACCCACACAGGTATAGACACACACACACACACACACACACACACACACACACACACACACAGGTACAGACACGGACCCACGCAGGTATAGACACACACACACACACACACACACACACAGGTATAGACACACACACGCACACACACACACACACACACACACACGCGCACACACACACACGCGCGCACACACACACACACACACACACACACACACACACACACACACACACACACACACACACACACACACACACACACAGAGGTATAGACACAGGCCCACACAGATATAGAATAACACCCACACAGGTATAGATTCACACCCACGCAGATATAGACACACACCCACACAGATATAAACACACATCCACACATGTACAGACACACCCCTACACAGATACAGACACATACCCACTCAGGTATAGACACACGCCCACACAGGTATAGACACATATCAACATAGGTATAGAGGCATACCCACACAGGTATAGACACACTCCCACATAGGTCCCGACACAAACCCACTCAGGTACAGACACACATGCTTCAGGTTAATGAGCTTGGTAATTTTCAAAGCTCTTTTACGGTGGCTCAGTGGCTTGCACTGCTGCCTCACGGCATCCGGGTCCCGGCTTCAATTCCACCATCGGGTGAGTTTGCATCAACTCCCTGTGTTTGCATGGATACATCTGGGTGCTCTTGTTCCCTCCCATAGTCCAAAGATGTGCAGATTAGGTGGATTGGACATGCTAAATTGTCCATGGTGTCCACATATGTGCAGGCTAGTTGGATTAGCCATGGGAAATGCAATTTTCCAGGGTTAGGGTATGGGAGTGGGACATGATGGGATGCTTTTTGGATGATCAGTGTGAACTCAGTGGGCTGAATGGCCTGTTTCCACACTGTAAGGAAACCTTTGATTCTCTGAGGTAGGTAATAAAGGGAAGGCTGTAGTTTGTACCATTAGTACGTGTGGGAAGGAATTAATCATGTACCTTTGGTGATTTTGGGGATCACCATAGCAACATGTTCAGGGAGACAATGGCCTAATGGTGCTGTTACTCAACTGTTGTTTCAGTTATCAAGGAAATGTCCTGGGGACCCAGGTCCAAATCACACCATGGCAGATGGAGGAATTTGAGTTCAATAAAAATCTGGGAGACAGACCCTAATGATGTCCATGAAGACATTGTTGATTGTCGGAAAAACCATTGTGGTTCACTGGCGTCCTTTAGGGACAGAAATCTGCCATCCTTACCTGGTCTGACCTGCATGGAACTCTGCACCCACAGTTGACTCTCAACTGCCCTCTGGGCAATTAGGGATGGGCAATAAATACTGGCCAGTGACATCTGTGCCCTATGAATTAATAAAATCTTCCCAAGGACTCTCTGCCATCACAGGAAGCAAGTTGGGTGAAGCTTTTTTTGCACTTCCTCTGTAGCAATAATATTTTTCCTGAATTAAGGACACCAAAACTGCACACAGTACTCCAGGTGCAGTCCAATTAAGCTCCGATACAATTAAAGCAGAAAGAAAATCCACTCAGAAGACTCTATGTTCAGTTCAGAAGGTAAATAAAATCAAACACAGCTCCCCTGTGTACACAGGAACACACCGCATTTTGTTGGTTTCATTTCTGTGCAATTCTTTTAATGGCCTTGGTTAAAGAAGAAAACTTTATTGATTTAAGATGTGAGTTTGCTCACTGAGCTGGAAGGTTAGTTTTCAGATGTTTCGTCACCATTCTAGGTAACATCATCAGTGAGCGCTTCGTCAGAGGCTCACTGATGATGTCACCTAGAATGGTGACGAAACGTCTGAAAACTAACCTTCCAGCTCAGCGAGCAAACTCACACCCAGAACCTCAACCTGAGCTACAAATCTTCTCAAAACTCGCTTTATTGATTTAATCTCATGGCACCCCAAGACACTGTGCAGCCAATTAATTGCTTCAGAATTGTAACAATTTTTGTAACTCAGTAAACACAACAACCTAATGTGTGTTAGAAACAACAATTAGCTACTAACTAGATGGTCAGTTTACTTGATGCTAGTTGACACAATTTCCGAGAGTGTGCATCAACCCTATCTGCAGCTTTAAATATTTTGTTATATTTCAATGCAGTTACCTTTCAAGCTTCAAAACTCAAGAGACGACAAGCCCATTTGAATAGAAGCAAAACAGTTAGGAAACAGACCATTCAGCCCATCAAGATCACACCAAATCTCCAAAGAGCATCCTAATCCAGGCTCACACCTCTTAATTTATCCATGTCACTTTACATTTCCCCTGGCCAATCCACCTAGCCTACACACCTTTGGAAACCAGGGCATATCTATGAAGAAACAAAGAGAATGTGCAAATTCCTCACAGATGGTCATCTGAGGCTGAGTATTGAACTCATATCCCTGGTACTGCCAGGCAACAATGCTAACCACTGAGCCACTCTTCCCAAGGAAGCTCTGCCATCACAGGAAGCAAGTTGGGTGAAGCTTTTTTTGCTCTTCCTCTGTAGCAATAATATTTTTCCTGAATTAAGGACACCAAAACTGCACACAGTACTCCAGGTGCAGCCCAATTAAGCTCCGATACAATTAAAGCAGAAAGAAAATCCGCTCAGAAAACTCTATGTTCAGTTCAGAAGGTAAAACAATTTCTCTCCAGCAGGAGAATCTAGTCACTTCAGGGAACGAGTCACCTCAATAGAATGGTTTTCAGTCTGTTGAGTGTCTGAAGCAGCAGAGTTCAGATAGAAATCTTCAAGTTGTTACAACTGAGAAAGTTTAGGCCATCAGAATTGTGAAAGGTTCATAGTCATGGACTAAGAAAGGAATCATTAAATTTTCTCCAATGTTGTTAAATGAGATCTGCAGCCTTGTGTGAATATCTCTCAGTGACAATTGCCTCATAAACCAAATGAAATATATGATCAATCAAGCCAGGTTTCACTCTGGGATCTGATACGCCTAGTGTTACAGTCAGTACAGATCACTGCAGACTCACAGCGCCAGGGACCCGGGTTCGATTCCAGCCTCGGGTGACTGTCTGTGTGGAGGTTTGCACATTCTCCCCGTGTCTGCATGGATTTCCTCTGGGTGCTCCAGTTTCCTCCCACAGTCCAAAGATATACAGGTTAGGTGGATTGGCCATGCTAAATTGCCCGTAGTGTTCAGGGGTGTGTGGGTTATAGGGGGAATGGGTCTGGGTGGGATGCTTCAAGGGCTGCTGTGGACTTGTTGGGCCGAAGGGCCTGTTTCCACACTGTAGGGAATATAATCTAATCATAACAATATCAGTAGCGATATAACAGAGAGCGCGAAAGAAGCAATGAGAATCTAGGAGAGACCTGATCCTAGGTAGAGCCTGGTGCTACATCAATGACAATAGTTCGTAGAATATTAAACAAAAGACAACCCTACTGAAAATTTAAACTAAAGTTGGTTGCATTAAGTCTTGCCAAAAACCCAACCTCTTTCAGGACTGACTGCTATGATAATTAGATCTCTGGATGGATTTCTTTTGTTTGACCAGCACTGACAGGACCTGCATTGTCCCCAGGATCAAACTAAGACTGGAGTCCAAACAATGCAACTCAATCAGGACTTGGTACTGCTGATGATACCCAAGTATCCATATAGCATCTAGTGAAAGTGCCCCTAATGTAAATGTCATCTTCATCAGACATGAGGTGGGTGAAAAGAACTATGGAAAACTGAAACAAAGAAAGAAGTTACTGGGTTAATATCATCTTGTATTTTATTGATCTTATTACGCTTTTGCAGTGTTTTTTTTTCATTCCTCTGTTGATATAATTCCTCCTTTGTTTGAGGTTTATCACACAGTGGATAAGTTTCTACTGGAAGCTTTGGGCTGTGAGAGGGATTGGGATACACAAGCATTAGCAGAACTACAGCATGGAGATGATCTCTGGGTATATCACACCAGAGAGCAGCAAATGAAATTTTTGGATCTGAGAGACTAGAGTGAAAGAAATGCTGAAACAATCATGGCTGCAGGGTTCAGGGATATTAAAAGTAAGGACTAGGTTTTCTGCCATCATAATTCTCTGCAATTTGTTCTCTTGTCATGTTTTATCTGTGATGAAGCCTTGACTTGTGGAGACAATATTTCCCTTCCAGAGCTATTTACACAGAGCAGGCACAGGTTATGTGTAATGCCCTTTCAGACAGAGAGCTCTGCTGCTTGTGTGTGTTTGTCAGTTATGTTCACGCTGCTGTTAACATTCCTGCACCACAATCAAAGCAATTTCTCCCAGCACCACTTAACTCCCCCGATAGTAGTCGCAGGTGCAAATGGGTCTAGTCTTTTTTTAAATGGTGTTGATTTTGTTACTACCTTCAGGAGCGTCATTAGTCCTGCTCTGAGATTCAAAGCCAGCTTCATTTCCAGAAACAAATGCAGAAATTTTCACACACGTTCATTCCTGCGTCAGTGGAGTTTTGCACATGCCCTGGTGATGCTGAGATTATTTAACAGGCTAGAACATGGCATAGTTCAGAATCTAACAGCTGAAGAACTGTATCAGATTCGAAAGCAATGTTTCAAGGAATAGGGCGGAAACTGCTGGGTTGTGGGGTGGGGTGGCGGACTAGAGAGGGGATATTAGAGACCTGAGAGTGGGGGAACGGTGCAGCTTTCAATCCCTGTGACTGACAATTGAGGCAAGAGGTGATTGGAGATGGATGATGCTGAGGTGGAGGAGGGCTGGAGGACCAGGAGTTTTAGTGGAAGTCTAGAAGAGCTGAATATTATTTAAATGGGGAAAGACTGCAGAAGGCTGCAGATTTGGCATGAATTACATGAAAAGCTAACATCCATGTTCAGCAGTAAGGCCAAACGGAACATTGGCCTTAATTTCAAAGGGAATGGAGAATAGAGATCAGGAGTTCTCTCTAAAACTATATAAGGCACTAGTTAGAACAGAGCTACTCTGAACAGTCTTGCGCCAGTTATCTAAGTGAAGGTATACCAGCATTGGATGCTGTCCAGAGAATATTTGCTAAGTTGATCTTAGAATGTGAGAGGATTTACTTATGAGGAGAGGTTGAGTATGTTAGTCTGAATTCACTGGAATTCAGAAGAATGAGTGGAGACCTTCATGAGCCATATTATTACTAATATATATATACATACTATACTCACCAATATACTGGGGCCATTAGACCATAAGATCATAAGACATAGGAGTGGAAGTAACGCCATTCGGCCATTCTCCCTCCAGTGACGAACCTGGCCTTTGATCTCTCTCAGTCACTAATCTCTCACTGCATTCCCCACACACCCCCTCCCCTTTTCCTTGCACAAACTACTAATGAATCAAAGTGTCTCAGATTTGTTATGGTACATGAGGAAGTCATCGGGCCCAGTGTGCCTCAACTAGATTTACGATCTAATGCCAATCTCATGTCTTTGTCCCTGTACACCAAACCAAAGAGAAATTCAGAGAGTGTGGAAGGGGTTGGGGGAAAGACTTTAAATATGTGACTATGTTTAATCAACTTGCTGTCTGAAACAAAAACAGAGATAGCTGGAGAAACTCAGCAACTCCAGCAGATCCATAGATAGTGTTATGGGCCAGATCAAAACCCTCAGAATATATCAAGGAGAGAGCCTAGACAGTAACTTTTTCTTATTTAACAGCAAGTGTAAGACATTGCATTCCAGATGTGTTTCAATTGGTCAAGCGACTCGGCTTTTAACAAAACACACTTCATTTTGTCTGTATTTTAATTATAGTGTAAGAATAATGATTTTAAAAGGTAATTGGCTAAAGTGTAACTCTATTGAAATACCTAACAAAATAGTATATTGCAACTCCTATTCATTAAGTACTCCAATATAGAGCCATTCCAATGTAGCAGCATCTCGCTTTGATATATTCTAAGGGGTTTTGTTCTGGTCATAATATTGTCTAGAGATGCTGCTAGAGCTGCTGAGTGTCTCCAGGTTAGCTGAGGCACATAGAAAGGAAAACCTGAAACACAAGCCCAGTATTAAGGAAAGAACACAAGCTTTTTCTAGAGACTTCTTGCAAAGTCCCACCCTTAGCAACTGAAAACAAAACCTGGAAACCCTGGGTCTGTGTGAGCCTGGCTCCACCCATTCATGCTTCGTTTGCCGACCTTCCTGAAAAAAAAAGCTAGCAATACTGCTGTGCATAGAGCAGACAGCCTGGCACCAGGTCTACAACACTGGCTTTCAAGAGAAACCAGACAAAACAAATCCTTCTTAAAGGCACATCCTGTCACAAGGCAGAAAAACTGAGTTGATGTTTCAGATCCAGTGACCCTTCTTCAACTTCCTGTCTGTCCTCATCTAGACGCCTGTTTCAGTGTGAATCTGAGATTTTCACCTCTAATTGGCATCTACCTGCTGGATTGGTTACTAATTGGCTATCTAATGTCTGATTAGGAGAGTTGCAAACTGGAAACAGGCAGACTATTTAGATGCAGTTCTGCCTCTCTCACACTAATATAAATCATAATATTCAGCCCTCTGTTTATCTACTCTCCACGAGTTTATCCCACATCTCCTGTTGTGATTTGAATTGCTTCAGCCATATAGGTCATATAAGGAAGTAGGGAAGACAGCTAGTCTCTTCAAATATGCACTAGGACTTTTTGCACGCCCTTGAGAGCGCAGATCTGGTCTCAGTTTGAGGTGCCATTCAAAAGATAGCATTCCTAACCACACAACATTCCTCTATCACCACACTGGAGAACATCTTGGATTTTGCACTCAGTTCTCTGAATTTGAACTTTCTTATTCAGCATCACGAATGAGATGGTTAAGTAAAGGTTTTGGATGAACAGTGAAAATAATCTGGTGACAGATTCTTAAAATACTCTGCTTGAGGTTTCTATTCAGGCAAATCTCGAGGCTAAGATACATTAACGAAAATGAGTCCAAGTCCAGCCAACTACATGAATTATGTAAATAACACACTCAGGCAGTGAACTTTCCATTTGAGTGCTTTCTAATTATTGAATATTTCCTTAAGATTTTTGCTAGCTTTTCAAAATGACAGCGATGAGGTTTTGCAAAATGCTTTATGCTTTGGGCACACTAGTGTTTCTCCAACATGGCTTGTAGTTTGACTAAAATAAGATTCAGTTACACACCTCAGAGATAGTAAGAACTGCCAATGCTGGAGTCTGAGATAACACTGTGCAGAGCTGGATGAACACAGCGGGCCAGGCAGCATCAGAGGAGTAGGAAGGCTGATGTTTCAGATAGGGGATGGCATTCTTGCAGGAAGGTGACCAAACTCCATGCCCAATTCCTACCTACCAGTTTTATCCCTGCCTCCCTGACCTGTCCATCTTCACTCCCACCTACCCGCCCCTCCATCCTCACTGACCAACCCTCATTCCCTACTCCCTAGGTACTCATCTTTACTGGCTTCATTCCCGCCTCTTTGACCTGTCCGTCTTTTCTCCAACTATCTGCTCCTCTATCCACTTCCTACCATCGCCTCCCCCTCTCTCTATTTACTTTAGAGACCCCTTCCCCTCCCCCATTTCCGAAGAAGGGTCCAGACCTGAAACGTCAGCTTTCCTGTTCCTCTGCTGCTGCATGGCCTGCTGTGTTCCTCCAGCTCTACGCCTTGTTATCTCAGTTCCAAATCTGCCTGGATTAATTTTCTGAAGCCTTGGAAACTGGTCTTCACCAGCACATTTGAAGTAGGTAGCTAGGCCTCAGAAAGGCAGCTTGCCTGATGATCCACTGTGATTTAAGATGCTCACGTCATCTTGGAAGCATAAGGCCCACAGTGGAGATTGGAACAGGCTCTGGAGGGAGTCCTTCTCCTTCTGGCTACATAGGAAGAGATTATTTTGAAACAGCAATACTTCCACTTAATTGTCATTAGCAGCTGCAAGGGCCTGAGGAGGGCAGCCCTGAACAAACATCAGGCCCCCCATTGAGCATATTTGAGGAGTTCTTTCACCTTTTCATACATCCAGCTTTAAGACGCTCAGTTTGCTGGATGGCAGAGTGACACCAACAGTGTGGGTTCAATTCCTGCACCAGCTGAGGTCACCGCAAACGACTTTCCTTCTCAACCCCTCCCTTTGCCTGAGGCCTAGTGACCCTCAGGTTAAACTGCCACCAATCATCCCTCTTTCTAATGAGAGAGCGACCCTATGGTCTGGTACGACTATGGTGACTTTTAACTTTTACATCTGACTGGAACACCATAAAAGACTCACAAATTTAGCAGTAGGATCATTTCCAACTCCAGCCAACAGCCCTGTCTCTGATGCCTTCCAATCCTGTTTGGATTAGGAGTAGCCCATTCCCATGTTAAATCCATATGCTTTCCATGCATTTTATGCTTAAAAACCAAGAACAACAGCTAAGATAAACCACTTCAATTGAGGAAACTTGCTTTTTCGCTGAGGGTAGTAGGAATCTAGAACGTTCTGCCTGGGAGAGCAGTAGACAGGACCAACCTTTAAAAGGCGTGTGGATGAGCACTTGAAATGTGACAACATTCAAGGCAACAGGACAGTTAGTCAGTTAGTAAAGAAGGCATATGGGATGTGTCATAGCTGGAGTACTGTGCGCAGATGTGGGGGTCACTATACTAATGAGAAGAATGCAATTGCACTGGAGGGAATGCAGAGGAGATTCACGAAGATGTTGCCTGAGATAGAGCATTTCAAGCAGAGAACTGGATAAGCAGGCCATTCACCCATTGAGTCCACACCGACCCTTCAACGATCATCCAACCTGATCCACCGTCCTACTCTATTCCTGTAATTCTACTTTTTCCATGGATAATCCACCTAAGGTGCACATCTTTGGACTGTTGGAGGAAGCCAGAGCTCCCAGAGGAAACCCACACAGTTGAATTGTCAGTTGAGAGGAGATAATGGGAACCGCAGATGCTGGAGAATTCAAGATAATAAAGTGTGAAGCTGGATGAACACAGCAGGGCAAGCAGCATCTCAGGAACACAAAAGCTGATGTTTCGGGCCTAGACCCTTCATCTCTCTGATGAAGGGTCTAGGCCCGAAATGTCAGCTTTTGTGCTCCTGAGATGCTGCTTCGCCTGCTGTGTTCATCCAGCTTCACACTTTATTATCTTGAATTGTCAGTTGAATTGGTTTATATTGTCATATTTTACTTGTTTTAAATAGAACAGTTGTGTGGACTGTTGAAACCTCTAATTAATGTGAGACTCATTTCAATGTGACAGCAACGCAATGTATATTCTATCAGGCAATTTGTGGCTTTATTTAATTCCGACTGAAACATAATTAATGCTATATTTGCTCATTCAACTTTGACACAAAGCATTGATTTCTCGACTTAGTAATTTTTGTGATCAACAGTTTTACAAGAGAATAGTTAGTAGTCCAGAATTTGCTGAGAGAATGGTGTTGAGTTTAATGAGCACACCACAACCAAAATGTAGCAAAAAAGTTCAACATGTGGTGAGAAAAAGATAACCCTGTGAGCAGTGAATTACTAAAAATTACTGACCATTCATGGGAAAAACCAGAGCTCACTGTCAAACTTAATGTAAGTGTCAAGAAGCTTCTGCATTTGCACCGGAAAAGTGAATTAAATTGGAATCAGGCTACCAATTTACAGCAAAAACATTCTGATACTTGGGTAAAATATGTTTCCAAAGGTCTTCAATTTAAAAACAGTTAAGAATTAATGCTAATTATTGCTCCATATGCTAAAAGAGGCATGCATCCAGGTTGCAAGTTAAACTGGGGAAGTTGGAGAAGGAGGAAAATCCATTTCAGAGAAATAAAATTCATTAAGGAATGCAACAAAATGATAGAATTGGAAGGAAAGAGTTTACAGTTTGGGAAGTGCTTTACTGGTGGTGGGGGGGGGCGTGGCATGATGGCTCGGTTTTTAGCACTGCTGCCTCACAGTGGCAGGGTCGCAAGCTCAACTCCATCCTCAAGCAACTGTCACTGTGGAGTTAATACCTTTTGAGCTGTTCATCATGATTGAAAAAGGACCCAATTGCTCCCATCCCATGGGCTGGCAATATTTTCACAATTGACAATCTTAAGTTGCTAACTTGCCCGAGTTAAGTTAAATCAGTTTTCTTTTTTCTTGCCTTTTTTTGTTGAATCTCTAATTAGCTTTTTAAATAAGGTGTTTGATTTTGATTGCTGTTGCTGAAAGAATCTTGATAAAAGAATCTTGTTTGTATGCTTTCAGTCGTCTGGAAGATTAGTATGATCAATGTATGGTATTTGGTTGACTGTCCACACTTTAAATGAGAAAACATCTGAGGTTCTGACTTAAAATTATGCTTTCCTTTGGTATTTCTGATTATCTATCAGCACTATCAGATGGTTATCTCTCAGTGCTCTCAAACTTCAGTCAGTGCTTGGGCATATAATGCAGGCAGACACGTTAGTGCAGTGCTGAGCAAGTGCTGCAATATCAGAGGTGTTTCTTTTCAGATGCTACTATAAGCTAGGCCACTTGCTATCCTATTCAAAGCAGAGCAGAAATTCTGGTAATTACAAGGCTTACATAATAGATTCCAGGTGGATCTGTGTCATGTTGCGCAGGAACATCTGCAGCTAACATACAGAAATTTGGGCTAAGCTACAACATTGACACAGAACCTGGCAAGTCAATGCTTTAAGAGCATAGGAACAGGATTTATCCATTAAGTACTACATTAGAACATAGAACATAGAACACTACAGAGCAGTATAGGCCCTTCGGCCCTCGATGTTGTGCCGACCTGTGAAACCAAACTGAAGCCCATCTGACCTACAGTATTCCACTATTATTCATATGTTTATCCAATGACCATTTAAATGCCCTTAAACTTGGCGAGTCTACTACTGTTGCAGGCAGGGCATTCCACGCCCTTACTACTCTCTGAGTAAAGAACCTACCTCTGACATCTGTCCTATATCTATCACCCCTCAATTTAAAGCTATACCCCTTTGTGCTAGCCATCTCCATCCGAAGAAAAAGGCTCTCACTGTCCACCCCATCTAATCCTCTGATCATCTTGTATGTGTCTATCAGGTCACCTCTTAACCTTCTTCTTTCTAACAAAAACAGCCTCAAGCCCCTCAGCCTTTCCTTATAAGACCTCCCCTCGATACCAGGCAATATCCTGGTAAATCTCTTCTGCACCCTTTCCAATGCTTCCACATCCTTCCTGTAATGCGGCGACCAGAACTATATGCAATACTCCATGTGCAGTTGCACCAGAGTTTTGTACAGCTGCAACATGACCTCATGGCTTTGAACCTCAATCCCTCTACCAATAAAACCTAATACACCGTACGCCTTCTTAAAAACCCTATCAACCTGGGTGGCAACTTTCAGGGATCTATGTACGTGGACACCAAGGTATCTCTGCTCATCCACACTATCAAGAATCTTACCATTAGCCCAGTACTCTGTATTCCTGCTGCTCCTTCCAAAGTGAATCACTTCACATTTTTCAGCATTAAACTCCATTTGCCACCTCTCAGCCCATCTCTGCAGCTTACCTATGCCCCTCTGTAATCTGCAACATCCTTATGCACGATTCACAACTCCACTGGCTTTAGTGTCATCTGCAAATTTACTAACCCATCCTTCTACACCCTCATCCAGGTCACTTATAAAAATGACAAACACCAGAGGCCCCAAAACAGATCCTTGCAGTACACCGCTCGTAACTGAACTCCAGGATGAACACTTCCCATCAACCACCACCCGCTGTCTTCTTCCAACTGGCAAATTTTTGACTCAAACCTCTAAATCACCCTCAATCCCATGATTCTGTATGTTATGCAATAGCCTACCATGAGGAACCTTATCAAATAATGGCTGATGTACGCCTCTACTCAATCAACCTGCCTTAATTTTGTAATTCTCAACACATTGCCAAACCAAAATCTAGCATTCACAGCTCCGAAATTTTCTATTGAATCATTCAGTGTCAATAATTATTTTTTAAGGAAAGTGGAGGCAGATCTGATGCTAATGAGCAGAAATTCCCACCATGTTCTACTAGGTAATGTTTCCTGACATCATTTGTGACTGGCCTATATCTTTCAATAAGGAATCCAAAACTGCACAGCTTTCTGACAGAATAGAACAAATGGATGGCATCAATTTGCTGTTATTTCTACAGTAGCACAGCAGTAGAACTAAATAATGGAAAAGCCTACAAAAACCTACTGAAAGTTATTGTGGAAGTTAGCTCGTGAAGTAAATGATGGAACAGGATGAAAAAAATCCTGTCAAAATTGTCTCTAAGCTATCTATTAAATTAGTTCTACAAATAAAAGTTACGTTTCTAACAATTGCTATCTGAAGAAGAATTAACAAATTTTAATGCCCGTTACAAAGCAAGGGGATGGCAGAGAAAGGCTGACATATATTGATGATGACCAGCTTTACGCTCCACATGAGAGATTCTGAACTGGCAGGTAGATGTGCAAGAGCTAAAAAGCCATTTTTTCCAGGTTTTGGGCAGTGGGGTTCGGGGGGTGACAGAGGGATTGGTGGAATTGTTACTCACAATTTGCCTGCACCTGATCCAGGTGATGGTGAGCCAATAGAATTCAATGCCTGCCCCAATATTTAAAAGGCATTTGGGTGGGTATATGAGTAGGAAGGGTGTAGAGGGATATGGGCCAAATGCTGGCAAATGGGACTAGGTTAATTCAGGATATCTGATCGGCATGGACCACGCTGCATACCTATGACTTTATGACTCTGTGCCTGTGCATGGTTTTCCATCCAGCTGGTCACTACTTTGCCACCCACATTGTCCCTGTTTCATTTCCCAACACTTGCGGAAGCCACCATACAGGCAACAACTAACATAGGAGCATAGAGTATAAGAGCAAGTATAGGCCATTCTACCCTTTGAGCCTTCTCTGCCATGCAATATGATCATGGCTGAGCGTCTAACCCAATAGCCTGCATTTGCTTTCTCCCCATAGCCTTTGATATATTTAATCCTATTTCTATGTCGTTCTTGAAAACATTCAATGTTTTTCTCAACTTCTTTCGGTGGCAGTGAATTCTATTGGCTCACCATTGCCTGAGTGGAGAAATTTCTCCTCATCTCAGTCCTAAATGACAAAGCCAGTCATGCTTGGACTGTGATTCCTGGTTCTGAACTCCCCAGTGAGCAGGAACATCCTTTCTGTGTTAACAGTGTCCAGCCATGTCAGCACTGTGTAAGTTTTGGTGAGATCTCCACTCATTCTTCTGAACTCCAGCAAATATAATCTTGACTGATCCCGTGTCACTTCATACTGTAAGGTGATTGGAGGAAGGTACAGTAGAGATGTTAGAGGAAGCTTCTTTACTCAGAGAGTGGTGGGCGTGTGGAATGTGCTGCCGGTGGTGGTAGTGGAGTCAGATACATCAGGGATATTCAAGCCACTCTTGGATATGGCCATGGATGACAGTAAAATGAAGGGTATGCAGGTTAGATTTTAGAGTCGGATAATAGGTTGGCACAACATCGTGGGCTGAAGGCCCTGTACTGTGCAAAACTGTTCTGTGTTCTATGTTCTTATACATCAGTCCTGCCATCCCAGAAATCAGTCCAGTAAACCTTTGTAACACTGCCTCCACGGCAGATAATCCTTCTGCAGATAAAGAGACCAAAACTGCCAAATATCCAAAGTGTGGTCTTGCCCAGGCAGTTCATGTTGCCTCCTTCACTCACTTGCATTTGTTGTAACATTCGGCCAAATGTCACCCACGCTACTGTTGGCAGGATCGGACAATCAGCTGGGAGGCTCAAAGCACCTTGGATCTCAGGAAACTTACTGCTGCTTTCCTGAGTCTATCACCACCTTCCACGTGGTAGCCTCTGCAAGTGGTGGGAATTGAAATGAGCACAGTTTGGGTGGCAAAGTCGTGACCAGCTGGATGGAAAACCATGCACAGGCATAGAGTCATAATGTCATAGGTATGCAGCACGATCCATGCCTATCAGATATCCTAAATTAACCTAGTCCCATTTGCCAGCATTTGGTCCATGTCCCTCTACACCCTTCCCATTCATATACCCATCCAGATACCTTTTAAATATTGTAATTGTACCGGCCTCCACCACCTCCTCTGGCAGCTCACTCCATTCATGCACCACACTCTGTGTGAAAATTTTGCCCCTTAGGTCCCTTTTCAGTCTTTCCCCTTTTGCATTAAACCAATTCCCTCCAGTTTTATACTCCCCCACCCTGGGGGAAAGACCTTGTCTATTCATCGTACCCATGCCCCTTATGATTTTATAAATGTCTATATGGTCGTCCCTCAGCCTCTGACACTTTAGGGAAAACAGTCTCTCCCTGTAGCTCAAACCTTCCAATTTTGGCAACATCCATGCAAATATTTTCAACATCTTTCCAACAGCAAGGAGACCAGAATTGTACACAGTATTCCAAAAGTGGCCTAACCAATGTCCTGTGCAGCTGCAACATGACATCCCAACTCCTAGACTCAATGCTCTAACCAATAAAAGAAAGCATACCAAACACCTTCTTCACTATCCTATCTTACCTGTGATTCTGCTTTCAGTGAATTATTAAAATGCACCTCAAGGTCTCTTTGTTCAGCAACACTCCCCAGGTCTTACCATTAATTGCATAAGTCCTGCTCTGATTTGCCTTTCCAAACGCAGCACTTCACATTAATCTAAGTTAAACTCCACCTGCCACTCCTCAGCCCAATGGCCCATCTGATCAAGGTTCTGTTGTACTCTGGCCACTACACCTCTGATTTTGGTGTCATCTGCAAACTTACTAACCACACCTCCTTTGTCCATGTCTAAATCATTTATATAAATGACAAAAAGCAGAGGACCCAGCACCAATCCTTGTGGCACACTGCTGGTCATAGGCCTCCAGTCCGAAAAACAACCCTCCACCACCACCCTCTGTCTCCTACCTTTGAGCCAGTTCTGCACTCAAATGACTAGTTCTCCCTGTATTCCATATGATCTAACCTTGCTTACAAGTCTACCATATTGAACCTTGTCCAAAATGTCTACCATTGCACCTTCATCAATCTTCTTTGTCTCTTCTTCAAAAAATTGAACCAAGTTAATGAGACGATTTCTCACTAACAAAGCCATGTTGACTATCTTTAATCAGTCCTTGCCTTCTAAATACATGTAAATCCCCTCACTCAGAATCCTCTCCACCTCATGGCCTACCACTGACGTCAGGGTCACTGGTCTGTAGTTTCCTGGATTTTTCTTATCACCTTTCTTAAATAGCCAACCTCCAGCCTTCTGTCATTGAGACAAAAAGAGAAAACACAACTGGAGATTACCATCCCTCACCATTTAAGATGCGCTCATCCAGAGGAGATGCCAATTACTGTGCACAATTAGAATCCATTAAAAGGGCTAAATAAGGTAGATTTATATTTGATTTCTTTCACAAAACTGGCATAAATTATGCTTGATAGAACCTCATGGGAATCACAGACTGTCAAACCAAGCTATTAGCAGCCATGAACATATTGAAGGTTTGAATTAGTTCTCTAACCAGATTGGTATGGATTTTTTGTGTTTGTACTGTTCCCACCACTTTTATATCCAGTGTAATTATCGGCCAATTGATCAACAATGGCCTTTAGCTTGGGAAACATAACTGGAGAGACAGATCGAGGAGCATGCTCTCGCTCTCTTCTCCTTATAGCAGACCTCTACTGCAAGAATGTTTCCTGAGAGGCATCTGAACAGCTAACCCGTAAGAAAAGGCAGAATCACTGTTAGGCAGTGCATTTGCGAATGAGATAGTAACAGAATTCTCTGATGGCTCTGGTTCATCACTTGTCAGTTTTTAATGATTCTGCAGATGCTGAACCCTGAAGCAACTCTCAGCTATGGCCAGTGGGGAATAACACATTACAAAGCTTGAAGGGAGAAACTCACCCAGCGACAGTTAAGGTCGCTTTCTATGTTCTATCTTTACAAGAGCTTAAGGAAATTGGCTGTGGCAACTCTGTCTGTTGACTTGCAAGTTTTCCATATCAGAGCTTAAACTACTGGGCATACATGGAAAACCCCAGGAGAATCAGCAGGTGGATATGGATGCTTTGGAGAAGGTGCAGAGGAGGTTTACCAGGATGTTGCCTGGTATGGAGGGCAATAACTATGAAGAAAGGTTGAGTTGATTAGGATTATTTACATTAGAAAGACGGAGATTGAGGGGGGGACCTGATTGAGGTCTACAAAATTATGAGGTGTATAGACAGGGTGGATAGCAAGAAGCTTTTTCCCAGAACAGGGGACTCATTTACTAGGGGCCATGAGTTCAAAGTGAGAGGAGGAAAGTTTATGGGAGATATGCATGGAAAGTTCTTTACACAGAGGATGGTGGGTGCCTGGAAAACATTGCCAGTGGAGGTGGTAGACGCAGACACGATAGTGTCTTTTAAGATCTATCTAGACAGGTACATGGATGAGCAGGGAGCAACGGGATACAGACCCTTAGAAACTAGATGACAGGTTTAGACAGACGATCTGACTCGGTGCAGGCTTGGAGGACCGAAGGGCCTGTTCCTATGTTGTAATTTCCTTCATTCTTAGTTCAAATCCAGTCAACAACTAAAAAGGAGATAACAAAGTGTGGAGCTGGGTGAACACAGCAGGCCAAGCAGCATCTTAGGAGCACAAAAGGTGACATCTAGGCCCGATACGTCAGCTTTTGTGCCCCTAAGATGCTGCTGGGCCTGCTGAGTTCGCCCAGCTCCACACTTTGTTATCTCGGATTCTTCAGCATCTGCAGTTCCTATTATCTCTGATAACAACTAAAAAGGAAACAGCTCTGCATACAGGGAGTGGTGGGAGTGAGTAGGTAGGCTCAAGGATGAAGGAGGGACATTCACTCCTGGCAATCCCTTCTCAAAATTAAACCTCTCATGCGCAGCCCTAAGGGGTGAATCATGTGAATCATGACAACACTGTGGTTTTAAGAGAGATGTGTTCTGTCCTATTTCTCTTGCAGAGGGGAATTGTCACAATGACGCTGAAATGTCTGCTTCAGACAGCCAGTCGGTAAACAGCTTTTGAGTTCTCCCTGAGTGATTTTTTTTTAAATTAGACAAAAAAGGCATAAGTGGATGGGGTCAGGCTCAAGGAGGAACCTTGCAATGATGTTGCAGAGCTGCAGATCACTGAATAAATAGTACAGTGCAGGGAGAGTTAGAACATTCTACAAGACTGGGAAACACAAAGGCATGAACGCATGAAGAAGATAGGCCAGTCTTTACCTGACATAACTTATGGGACTGTAACCTGATAGGTGTATGATTACTATGTGAAACAACCTTTAGTTTGAAGTATTTTAAATAGTATCACTTTAAAGGCTAACCCTGGTGAAATTTCTTGACTTTGCCCTCTCCTCAAACATTCTGTCTTGAATCCAAACTCAAAGTACAGCATCAAACCACAAAATGAAAGATTCTGTGGATTAGTTGTGGTCTCCTGGCCTCAAGGTGAAGCCCGTGCTGTAAGGAGGCTAGGTGCTGGTGTGGACTGCATTGGAAAGACTGTTGTTCTAAACATTTTGTTTCTCTATTTTCTAATTTATTCCTATGACCTGTATTGCTGGAACTTTTATTTATTTATTTTCTCCACTTTCTCCTAAGAACTTGTACTGCAGAATCTGTACCTCGGTACCTTGTACCTAAGATGGTGCCCATAAGTGGCAGCTTGTAAACTTAGAGCTAATTCTAAGTTGCAGTTAATACTGATATAACACATCAGCCCGCCTGCTTTTACTGGGGTGATCGGAGCACTTAAGCCTGTGTCCCCAGAAAATTAAGCTGTGTCTCTGGATTACTAGTGAATTGGCATTACCACTATGTCAATCTGCCCCCTCTTTGTGGTTAATGGAAACCTAATTTGCTCACTGCCTTCTGAAACTCATATGTTCTCTTTCTACAGATTGTGTGCAGAACATACATGAGAAAGTTCAGTCAATGACACTGCACTCATCATTGCCTTACTTTGTGATCTGATGGTTATCACTCGTCATAGTTTAAATATGTTTGCACTGCATGGACAAACACAACACAAGTATGCTGACCTTGTGTTCATTCAAACTGCTACTCCAAACTTTTAAGTGTCAAACTGTGGAATTAATAATTAGTGATGAACTTAATTAAACTGGATCAACATTAAATAGATCCTTTGTTAATTGGAACTGCTGTGATGACTACCTTTTCTGATATATATTAATTATCACATGGTATAGCTTTGCCTTTTCGGGAAGTTAGTTAGGATAAAACTTCTGCCATTTCTTCTCAAAGGAAATTATACGAAAGCATTGCTTCTGATTTTTCTCTACAGATTGTATTATGAAATTTGTGGGAGCTTGAATAAATTCAATACTCGAATTTCTCCAACCCATCCAAAATCATCTGAGTAGGCAGGCCATTAAATATAAAACAAAATGTTGCAATCCCAGCTGCTGTATTGACAATCCATTTAATAAGTACAGATATAAACTCTATGGAGGGAAATTGTTACTAATTTCCTGCCTTCCTGTGTGGTAATATCGTCTGTTGATTTATAGCCAGACTTTATTTAAATCCCACCAGGAAGCTAGCCATCCAGGAGGACAGAGATAGCTGGCCTTATAAATAAACTGCCTTGACAACATTGAGCTGGAAGCATTTAGTTTTACTTTTGTGCTTGAAATATTTTCAATTCCCTCCATGCAGCCTCTCACCTCACTGTTTCTGCAATCTCCTTCAGCTCAACAGGCCATCAAGTTATCTGCGCACCTGAAATTCTGTCCACTTGCATGTTCCTTGTAATAAACACTTCACCTTTGGTGGCTGTAGTTTCAATTTCTGCAACTCCAGGATCTGGATTTCACTCTTGAAACCTTTCTCTCTCTGCATCAGTCTTCCTTCTTCTTTCAGCTGCAGTTTACACCCAAATGCCCAAAAGACCTGGTCAATATCTGGCTCAGTCTGACAAGTAAGACTTACACCTCACTGGGACCATGCAATCACCATCTCCAAAATGAGAGGATCTAACCATTGACCGTTGACGTTACATCACTGAATACCTCAATATCAACCTCTTACTTCGGTCATTGACAAGAAACCAAACTAGACAAACTTCATAAATACAGAGGCTACAAAGGTTAATCAGAGGCAAGCATCCTGCCACGAGTAACTCACCTCCTGATTCCCCAAAGGCTATCCACAAATGACAAGGTACAAGTCCAGAGGGTGAAGGATTACTCCCTACTTGCTTGGATTTGTGCAGCCCCAACAGCCTTTGCACTGCAGAAATTCACCAACGCTCCTTAGGCAGTGCCTTCCAAACTCCATGGGGAGGACACTCTGTTCTTGCAGGCTGTGAGCTTGGAGATAGAAAGGGTAGTTAGCTCAATTTGGGAGGTGTGGGGTGAGAACTGGTGTTGCATCTGAATCCCACTGCTTCCCATATCCTCCAGAATTCAGCTCTGGCCTGCAAAACCCATGTTTCTCCATCCCAAAAAGTGCCAGTTTAGCTGTTCCATTAATGACCACTTACAATCCTGAGCACACCACTGGTGGGCTTTGGTCGCATTATAGTGGGACCTGTCAACTATGCCCATGCATGACACGCGTACCAGTTAAAATCAGTCTTAAAAGAACTACAATAGTTAATATGATTTAAATTGGTCGTCAATTTAACTGTAGAAGATTAGTATGTGTCATTCACCAGTTTTACTGCTTTCTCCTTCTTGGTTGGCAGTCTTTAAGGGAAGGGCACATCTCTGCGTCAAGCCGATCAGTTCCAGATGAAAAGACTGGCATTGGGAGGGGAGGGGATCAATGACAGTCACCATCGCGCTCCATGACCCTTCTTCCCTACCTCCACCCGACCCCAACATTACTGATTGTGGTCTGGGTCCTCCACGATACCGGCAGCCGTGGCTGGTATTGGCATTTCTCCAGCCACGGTTTCCTCTAAGGTTTTGCTGAACACAAGAGTAGTCAGCACCTAATTCCAGGACCTTGACAGCCAGGTAGGCCCACCACTCCTGGGCTGTACTGTTGCCCAGTAGGTTCTTCCCAAGATGCAGCTGCACAGGTCTCTCGGCGTCAATAGGCAAGACAGCCACACCAGAACAAGATTTTGCTCATGCACTTTTTCTCCTTTAGTGTGTCAGCTTTTCTCGTACCAAGATCAACATTGGATCAAGCTGAGATAAGAAGGTGTCGAGGTGGATGAACACAGCAGGCCAGGCAGCATCAGAGGAGCAGGAAAGCTGACATTTTGCATCTGGACACTTCTTCAGAAATAGGGGAGGGGAAGGGGACTCTGAAATAAATAGAGAGAGGGGTGAGATGAACGGAAGGTGGATAAAGGAGCAGATAGGTGGAGCGGAGATGGACAGGTCAAGCAGGCCGGGATGGGCCCAGTAAAAGTGAGTGTGGGTGGGGAGTTAGAATGGGGTTGGTCAGTCCAGGGAAGATGGGCAGGTCAAGGATGTGGGGAGATTTTGACGCTTGTGAGGTCCACATTGAGACCATTGGGCTGCAGGGTTCCCAAGCAAGATATGAAGTCCTGTTCCTGTAGCCTTTGGGTGGCATCAATGTGGACTTCACAAGCTTCAAAACCTCCCCACCCCCGACCTCATCCCAAAACCAGCACAGCTCATCTCCACCTCCTTGACCTGTCCATCCTCTCTCCCACCTATCCGCTTCTCCCACCTCACTGACCAACTGCACCCCCACCTCCTACCTACCAACCTCACCCCCGCCTCCTTGACCTGCCCGTCTTCCCTCGACTGACCAATCCCCATCCTAACTCCCCATCTACACTCATCTTTACTGGCTCCATCCCCGCCTTCTTGACTTGTCTGTCTCCTCTCCACCTATCTGCTCCTTTATCCACATTCCGTTCACCTCCCCCTCTCTCACTATTTATTTCAGAGTCCCCTTCCCCTCCCCCATTTCTGAAGAAGGGTCCAGACCCAAAATGTCATCTTTCCTGCTCATCCGACGCTGCCTGGCATGCTGTATTCATTCACTCTATACCTTGTTATCTCAGGTTCTCCTGCATCGGCAGTTCCTACCATCTCTGGGTCAATATGAGAATTCTTTGAGGACTTCAAGATTTATAAGGCATGTTGGTACTGCAGTATCAGCAAGGGGAGGTCAATGGGGCTAAGACGGCAACGCTGAACATTGGATAACACAGAAACATAGGAACAGATGTAAGCCATTAAGCTCCTTAAGCTTTCTATCATTCAATAAGATCATGGTTGATTTGCAATTGCTGGCCTTTTTCCTCTAATAGAAGCCACAGATTTGAAGGGTATTGCCAAAGGAGACTTGACATTTTGCTGCAGTCCATGTTGTATATGGTATACACTGTTGCCATTGTGTGTCGATAATAGAGGAATTAAATGTTTAAGGCGGTGCATGAAGTGTCAATCAACTGGGCTACCCCCTTCGCCTTGGATAGTGCCAAGCTTCTTGAGTGGTGTAACTGTCTTCATGCAGACAAGTACAAAAGATCCCAATAGAGTCCTGGCTTGTGGCTTTCAGATGGGCAATTGGGAGTCACAAGATAAGTTACTCAGCCCAGAGCTCACTACCACTTTCTCAAGAGCAACTATGAATGGACAATAAAAGCTGGCCCAGCCAGTAATGCCCTGGTCTCATGAATGAATTTTTAAAAAATTCTCAGCTTTTGGCCTGCTAATCCAGCCACGGTATTTATATAGCTGACCCAGTTCCGTTCCTAGACAGTAATAACCCACAAGTTGTTTTGGTTGGAGATTTAGTGATGGTAATGCCAATGGTAGATGGGCAACTTCTCTCATGTTAGAGATGATTAGTGCTTGGCAATGCTGTCATTAGGGAAATGTGTGGTGTGATTGTTGCTTGTCGCTTATTATCTTACATTTCAATATTGTTCAGACATTGTTCCATATTGGAAAGGTCTGCTTCAGTTTCTTAGGAGTTGCAAGTTGTGCTGAAGCCTATTCACAATTCAGTGAACATACCCAAACCTTCCCACTTCCAATCATATGTTGAAGGGAATACCACCGATGAAGCAGCTAAAGATGATTGGGCCTGGGCGACATTACACAGAACAACTCCTGTAGATTGAGATGATTGACCTCCATAATCCCAGTTGTCTCTTGTGCACTAATTATGATTCCAAACAGTGAAGAACTGTCCCCCAATTTCCATTGATTCTAGCTTTGCTTATTGAATGCCATAATTGGTCATATGGTGTCTTGACCAACACTGGGGAGTCAGGTTGTGAATTGCACAGCACGGAACTTGGAGCCTCTGACTTACATTTGCAATCACAATACTTACATTGTTGATTCAGTTCAGCTTTTGGTCGATAGTAAACCCCCAGGATATTATTCAGGTCTTGCTGCATTTGAGCATGGGCTTTCTTCCTGTGTTGACCCTATCAAGTCCTGTTAAAATGTTTCAGGTTTCTATGAGATTCCGTTCTCATTCTCCAGTGAAAATAATCCTAACCAACCCAATCTCTTTGCATACGTCAGTCCCGTCATCCCGGAAATCAGTTTGGCTTCTTTATACTGCACCCCGTCCTTGCATCTTTCCTCAGACTCATACACTTTAAAGGGAAGCATATTTCAAAGGGTCTTCAGAGGCGTTCTTCAGTCTCCTGCTTAATTTGGGGAGGGGGTTTAGTTGAGGCATGTTGTGCAGGAGATGGAAACTCCACAGGAATTAAAGGCCTCCTTTATTTTGAAGGCAATACAAATGCCAGGGAAAATAGTGCTGATGCAATCAGAGAGAATTTATGTGAACAATGAGACCTAATGATATGGAAGGACGTGCTGATGGGTTGGATGAAGAGAGATGGGAGAAAGCTTATATGGTGCATAAACGTTTGCATGATCCATCTGAGCTTAATTCTGTGCTTTAACTGTGTTGTATTGCAAGAGACCTTGAATCATTGTGGCTGTCAATTACATTCGGACCAAGGCCGTACACTTTAGAAATCAATCTCACCGATGTCCCGGAGGTCAGTAAAAGACAGGTCATGACTGTGATTGATTTACCTCAATTTTATTCAAGCACTAGCTTTGAACAGTGGTCATGAAATGTGATGAAAGAATGTAACTCATTTGATTCTCATGAAATGTCACGTAGCATGCATTGGAGAATATGTGAGTAGAATCTGAGGGAAGGAAAATGAAATATACAAATCAGAATCACCAAAAAAAGTATCAACAGGGGTGGAAAACTAATAAAAGTAGATGGTGCAAAACTGTATATAATAAAATTTAACAAGAACAAAATAGAGATATCAATAAAATTGCACCAAAGGAGTAAAGTACAAACTCTTCCATGATTGCAAATCAGATATGAGTTTTTGATTTTGATTTGATTTATTGTTACCACATATACCTAAGTACAGTGAAAAGTTTTGTTTTGTGTGTAGTACAGGCAGATCATAACATAGAAGGACATACAGATCACAGGGCATTTAGACAGAGCGAGGCATATAAGGTTACAGGAGATACACAAAAGCAAGATCAACATTAGATCGAATTGAGGTTTAAAAGCATGGAATTGTTGTAATAAAGGTGAGAATAGGCCCTGCAGCAGAGACAGAAAGTTGCCTGGTGTCAGCACCATCTTCAAAAGATATATCAAAGAAATCAGTTTTGATAAAGTTTTCTAGAGTTCATGCATGCGAGAACATGCAGTACATTTCAAATTCTATTAAAGTTTGCACACCAAACTCAGAATATTTATTAAACAAAAATATTTAAACAGGAACGTTCAAAGCCAGAGATAATGGGAACTGCAGATGCTGGAGAATCCGAGAATACAAAATGTGGTGCTGAATTAACACAGCAGGCCAAGCAGCATCTTAGGAGCACAAAAGCTGACGTTTCAGAAAGGGTCTAGGCCCGAAATGTCAACTTTTGTGCTCCTAAAATGCTGCTTGGCCTGCTGTGTTCATCCAGCTCCACACTTTGTTATCTCAACATTCAAATCCATGTTATCAGATTCAGGTATTAACTTCAACTATCTTATCAATATATGAATATGAATAAGTTTGTAGCTTTTTTGCTCAGAAATTGCTACAAGGATATTTCATTGCTGAGAAAATCTCTAGAAATGATTACTTAGGATAGAATTTATAGTCACTTGGAAAAGTGTGGATGAATTAAAAACAGCCAGCACACCCTTATTAAGGTAAAATCTTGTGTAACTAACTTTCCGCAGCATTTTGTGAAGAAACAGAGAGAGTTGAGGGTAGTGCTATTGATGTGGTGTACGGAGACTTTCAAGAAGTAAAAACCGAAAGAACTGCAGATGCTGTAAAACAGAAACAAAAACAAAGTTGCTGGAAAAGCTCAGTAGGGCTGGCAACATCTGTGAAAGAAAAAACAGAGTAAACGTTTTGGATCCCATGACCCTGCCTCAGAACTACTGCCAGACCTGCTGAGCTTTTCCAGCAACTTTGCTTTTATTCCTGACTTTCAAAAGGTGTTTGATACAATGCTACACAACGGATTTGTGGGAAGTTGATAGGTCATGGAATAAAAGGGGCAGTGACAACTTTGATAAATAATCGGCTGAGAGATAGGAAACAAAGAGTAATATTTAGTGGGTATTTTTTGGGCTGGAGGAAGGTTTGTAGTAGAGCTTCCTAGGAGTTGGTTTTGGGATCCTTGGTTTTTCTCATTTGTATGAATACTCTGATCTTGATGTGCTGGGCACAATTTCCAAGTTTACTGAGGATTTCAGTAGACTTCGCATGAGCATCTGTAGAAGGGTCAATTGACCCGAAACATGAACTTAATTCCTCTCCATGGATGCTGCCTGACTTCCTGAGCTTTTCCATCTATTTCTGCTTTGTTTCTGATTTGCAGCATCCACAATTCTGTCAGTTTTAATTCATATGAACGGTTGGGAGAGAGCATATCCTGTGTCGACATAGCAAAAGTGAGTACATGTTGCTGGGATAATAAAATGTGAGGCTGGATGAACACAGCAGGCCCAGCAGCATCTCAGGAGCACAAAAGCTGATGTTTCGGGCCTAGACCCTTCATCAGAGAGGGGGATGGGGTGAGGGTTCTGGAATAAATAGGGAGAGAGGGGGAGGCGGACCGAAGATGGAGAGAAAAGAAGATAGGTGGAGAGGAGAGTATAGGTGGGGAGGTAATTTGGAGCACAGTGGGAAATGAACTGGTAAGTCTTTTTGATGTTATTTTGAAGTTCAGTACTCTAGTTAAAGATTATTAAGATAGCTGACTCAGTTGACTGAAGGACAGTTCTGACCTGAAGCATGAAAAGGGTCTCAATCAGTGTTGATAATTATTGAATATTTATTAGATTGAGTCATCTCAGCTCACTTCAGCTGTATTTAAGAAATGGACTGTTTGAAACACATGATTAGTAAACTATAAAATTAGTAAGAAAGAGCAGTTAGGACAGTACATAACTGAGTTTGACACAGCCAGAGTGCGTGCATGTTTCTGGGACTTTCAAGCACAGTGGAAATTTGGTACAGGGGAAGAAGTACTTTTTCACTTTTATTGTGGTTCATAGTTTGTAAAGATTAAACTCTATAGTACCAACGATCAGGGAATAATTGCTCTAGAGGAATTGATGTTGTTTTCTTATTAAGCATCATCCAAAAGGTTTATTTTAAAGGGGTAAAGTCAGAAGTCGCATGACACCAGGTTATGGTCCAACAGGTTTATTTGAACTCACAAGCTTTTGGAACACCGCTCCTTCGTCAGGTGAAGTGGAGGGAAGCACATAGACACAAAGAGATCAAAACAATTTATCAAGGTGCTGGTGCCAAAACAGAACAGCAAAGAAGATGTTACACAGAACAGTATGATGTAGTTCTGTGTAGTGCAATATGAATCCAAGATCACAGTTGAGGCTGTACTCATGAGTATGAAACTTGGCTATCAGTTTCTGCTCAGCGATTCTGCATTGTTGTGTATGGAGGATGCATACCCAAAGATCAGAGGCTGAGTGTCCTTGACTGCTGAAGTGTTCCAGGTTGGAAGGGAACACTCCTGCCTCATGGCTGTTGTGAGTGACAGTTCATCCATTGTTGTAGCATCTGCATTAATATATCATGCCTCGGGCGACCACAACACCACACAACTCTGGAATGACAACCTCTGCCAGACATGTCAGATCATCAACATGGACACTACCATCACACATGGGAACACCACCCACCATATACGTACTCATGTGAATTGCCAACATTGTCTAGCTCATAAGCTGCAAGCAAGGATGCCCTGAGGCATGGTATTTCAGTGAAACCATGCAGAGGCTTTGACAAAAGATGAATGGACACCACATAACAATCAACAGACAGGAATGTTCTCTCCCAGTCATTTCAAATACCCCTCTTGGAATGTAACGTAGTGTGATGTGACTTCTGACTTTGTTGAGTTCAATCCAGTCAATCCCAGAAATCCACAGTCTTGAGTCTGTAGGATGCATATAACCATTCCACAGGGAAGATGTTGCCCAAGAATATAACCTTCCTCCAAATAGCCCACTTAATTTTCATAAACCTTAGCTAAGTTATGAATGTAAGAGTCCTGGATTTCTTTCTCCAAATTCATACTTCGCTGTTTAAAATGTATATAGACTGTAAGGGCCATTTGAGTTGAAACAGAAAACCTTAAACGATACGATGTATTACTGTTACAGTATTACGGACAGAAATCAACAAAGAAAACACTTTATGTGATAAGTATACGCCTATGACAAAAACTATTAAAAATCATAATACCAAATCTAGGAGAACCCAGTTTGGCATCACTTCTAACTATTCAAGGTCATCTAATAAAATCTAGGAATAACTAGAGTTACTAAACAGTAGAATATTTAAGCACATTCTCCCCATGTCTGCGTGGGTTTCCTCCGGGTGCTCCAGTTTCCTCCCACAGTCCAAAGATGTGCAGGTTAGTTGGATTGGCCATGTTAAATTGCCCGTAGTGTTCAGGGAGGTGCAGATTAGGTGGGTTATAGGTGGATAGATCTGGGTTGGATGCTCAAAGGTTCTGTGTGGACTTGTTGGGCCGAAGGGCCTGCTTCCACACTGTTGGGATTCTATGATCCAATGAATATCTAAGAAAATAATGTCTATCAATGTTGATAGAAGTCCTGAGTGAGTAAGATAACACTCTCCCCATGGGCAAAAAAGATCTGTTGGAAGTGTTATTCAAAGCTTCTGATCCTTTTGAAATTTAAGAGAAAGAGTCTTATTTTTATACTGTTCCAATGCTTTCTGGTTGCAAATGTATGTGTCAACCCACTGTAGAGGCTCCTCCAATTTCTTCTTTATTCGTTCGTGGGATGTAGGCGTCATTGACTGGCCAGAATTTATTGCCTGATTCTAGTTGCCTTTGAAAAGGTGATGGTGAGCTGCCTTCTTGAACTGCTGCATTCCACCTGCTGTGAGTTGACCCTCATTTCCCTTAGGGATGGAAATCCTGGATTTTGACCCAGTGACAGTGGGGGAATGGTGATATATTTCCAAGTCAGGATGGTGAGTTGCTTTGAGGGGAACTTGAAGGCAGTCGTGTTCCCATATATCTGTTGCCCTTGTTCTTCTAGATGGAAGTGACCATGGATTTGGAAGGTGCTGTCTAGGAATCTTTGGTGAATTTTAGCAGTGCATCTTGTAAATAGTGCACAGTATTCTACTGAGCATTAGTGGCGCAGGGAGTGGATGCAGTACCAGTCACCAGGCTGGTGTCAAGCTTCTTGAGTTGGGGGCTACACCTATCCAGGCAAGTGGGGAATATTCCATCACATTCCTGGCTTGTGCCTTGTAGCTGGCGTCAGAAAGTATTCCTATATCTGATCTACACTTGTAGTTTATGTGGTGGATCCAGTTGAGCTTTTATGTGATTCTTTATCATTTAAAATTTATCTTCTATTATCCTGTGAAAATCCTTCATAAAGTTGTGAACTTTCTTCAGGTCAACTTTTCTGTGATGTTTTTATACTCATACAGATATGTCTTACATCTCTCCCTTATTCTTTCAAAATTAAAAACATCAATTTGTTAAAGGTTTATCAGTTTAAAAAAAAGTTTCATTTCCCTTTCTTTAGGAGTGTTGAGTAGTTTGGGAATCGAAGATAAAGATCTCTACCATCTCTTATCAGTTACCTGATTCCAGTTTTCCACCCATAATTCTCATCTGATTTTTACACCTTGATGTGATGTTGCCACACCACTTTCCAGAAAATAGTGTCAGCAATTTAACAATTACTTAGAGCTTTTTTAATTGGATCAGTAATTGATTATTAATTAATAGCACATGTCTGTCATCTCCATTTCCTATACTATGTATATCCTAATTTCAAAGTGAGCTTTTCTGGCTTTGCTTGCCAGCTGAGAAGGTGTTTTACTGGTTACGTCCTTCATTGTACTTATCTTTAATATTTAAATAAGTCCTTCCTAATTAACAATTATACTTACTTCTAACTCAATCCTGTATTTCTAGCCAGATATCTTTACGGTTGCTGGATTTATTCTCCCAATTTTTCTTGCACCATTGTGATATAAATTTGCAAGTATTCAATGATGGGCAGGAGTAGGTCATTCACTAAGGTCAGGGCAGGTCTCATTTCTCCACATTCTCCCCTATTCCTGATGGACTTTCATCCCCATGTCTATCAAGAATCAATCAATCCATCCCTACCTTAAAAATATTCAAAGGCTCTGAGTCCACCACCTTTTGAGAACGGAAATTCCAAAGACTCACAAGCATCTATTGAAAAACAAACTCTCTTCATTTGTCTTGAGTAGGTGGCCCCTTATTTTTAAACAGTGACCTAAAGTTCGAGACTCTCATACAAGAGAGAACATGATTTCCACATTGGCCCATGTCAAGGTTCATCAGGATCTTATTTGTTTCACCCAAGTTGTTTGATTTTTTTCCAAACTCCAGAAAATAGTTGAGACTACCCAACTCTTCCTTGTAGAACACTACAATTCCAGGTAATAGTCTAGTTAACCTTCACTGACTCATTTACAGCCTTGCCTAAATAAGGAGATCTGTACTGTACACAGTGCTCCATGGATGACCTCACAAACATCCTGTACATCAAAGCACACTTTTATTCAATTACCTTCACAATAATTGCTTATATCAGCCTTTGATTATGTGATGCACTTGAAAACAAACCTACAGTGATTCATACATGCTGACTGTCTGTGTGGCTTTTGCATGTTCTCCCCGTGTCTGCGAGGGTTTCCTCCAGGTGCTCCAGTTTCCTCCCACAGTCCAAAGATGTGTAGGTTCGGTGGATTGGTTATGCTAAATTGCCCATAGTGTTCAGAGATGTGTGTGTGTGTGTGTGTGTGTGTGTGTTATACAGGGATGGGTCTGGGTGGGATGCTTCAAGGGGCAGTGTGGACTTGTTGGGCCAAAGGGCCTGCTTCCACACTGTAGGGAATCAAATTGAATCTAATCTAATTCCCCATTCCCTCTACACCCCAGAGATCTGCAGTCTTCAGCTAGTTTGATAACAGACCTTTTTCCTTATGCTTCCTGGTCAAAATGAAGCATGTCATATCCTTTTCACTCTAATTGTACTTTATTTGCCATAACTTTGCCTCATATAACCACCTAATTCACTATACATACCCATGTCCATTTGTAGCCTTGTTATGTCATCTTCACAACTAATATACCTTCAACACATCCATCCAAGTCATTTATATAAATTATCAATAGTTCAGGCCACAGGACTGATCCCTGCTGCACTCCCCTGGACAACCAGAAAATGACCCACTAATAATTAAGAAGGGTCTAGGCCCAAAAAGTCAACTTTCCTGCTCCTCTGGAACTGCTTAGCCTGCTGTGTTTATCCAACTCCACACCTTGTTATCTCACTAATGGCTTCTCTTTGTTTCCTATTAAATAGTTAATCCTCCACCCATGCCAATGTAGTCAGAAGTCACATGACAACCAGGTTATAGTCCAATAGGTTAATTGAAATCATAAGTGGGTTTCACCTGATGATGAAGCAGTGCACCAATTGCTTGTGATTTTGAATAAACCTGTTGGATTATAACCTTGTAGATGGCAAGAACTGCAGATGCTGGAGTTAGAATTGATACAGTGCGGAGCTGGAGGAACACAGCAGGTCAGGCAGCACCAGAGGAGCAGAAAGGTTGACTTTTCATCAGGACTGGGAGGTGGAAAGGAGCTAGGAGAAGGTAGGTGGGATGCAGGTAGAGATAGCGGGGATTGGTCAGTGGGAAGGGTGGGGGAGAAGGTAGACAGGTAGTATCAGGTCAATGAAGGGGAATGAGAGGTAGAATTGAATGGGGGATGAAGCTGGGGTGGGGAGACTATGAAACTAGTAAATTCTATATTTAAGCTATTGGGCTGTAGGTCCCTGAGGTGGAAGATGCCAGGGAGCAAGGTGGTGTACTGCAGTGTCAGGCAACAGATAGTTCAGGGTCTTCTTTGTGAGCAGAATGTAGATGTTCTGCAGAGCAGTCACCAAGTCTCCTTGGCCAATATGTCTGACTCTGGCTTGCTATAGTCTTCCTGTGAAGACCAGTGCAAGCTGGAAGAACAACACTTTGTTTTCTGCTTGGGGACCCCACAACCCTCCAGACTCAATGCTGAGTTCAATAATTTTAGGGCCTAAACTCTCCCATGTCCCACCCCACCCCACACACCAGACCTTGTTACCACACAGCCTGCCACTACACACCCCCTGTTGTTAGTCACTAACAGTCCCCATTAACAACTACTCACCCTCCCAGCCTCATCATTAGCAACTCCTTTGTCTGTCCAACTGTCTTTTTCTCTCTTTTTGGGCTCTATCCTATTATTTTGTCCCTATTTACTATATTGTGGAGATTTACAAGGATGTTGCCTGGTATGGAGGGAAGGCCTTATGAGGAAAGGCTGAGGGACTTGAGGCTGCTTTCGTTAGAGAGAAGAAGGTTGAGAGGTGATTTAATTGAGACATATAAAATAATCAAAGGGTTAGATGGGGTGGATAAGGAGAGCCTTCTTCCTAGGATAGTGACGGCGAGCACGAGGGGGCATAGCTTTAAATTGAGGGGTGAAAGATATAGGACAGATGTCTGAGGTAGTTTCTTTACTCAGAGTAGTAAGGGAATGGAATGCTTTGCCTGCGACGGTAGTAGATTCACCAACTTTAGGTACATTTAAGTCGTCATTGGACAACCATATGGAAGTACATGGAATAGTGTAGGTTAGATGGGCTTCAGATCGGTATGACAGGTCAGCACAACATCGAGAGCCGAAGGGCCTGTACTGTGCTGTAATGTTCTATGTTATATATAAACTGATGTTTCCCAGCCACCATCAGTTCTGAAGAAGGGTCAGTTGACCTGAAATGTTAACTTTGTTTTCTCCTTCACAGATGCTGCTAGACCTGTTGAGCTTTTCTAGCGACTTTGTTTTTGTTTGTGATTTACAGCATCTGCAGTTCTTTTTGGCTTTTATTTTCTTTTTCTTCTATATGTCTGACTGCAGCATCTTTAATAATAAGTCTGACATACCATATGACCGATATTAAGCTAACTGACACTTAGTTCACTGCTTTATGTCTCCCTCCCTTTTTGCATGAAGGAATTAGATTCATCATCTTCCATTCTTGTGGGATCTTACCCAAATCCAGGGAATTCTGGACACTTTAACTCTGATGTATTAATGTGCAAACTCCACACCGACAGTCACCAGAGGGTGGAATCAAACCTGAGTACCTGGTGCTGTGAGGCAGCAGTGCTAACTGTTGAGCCACCGTGCAGTTTCAGAGACTACCTAATTGAATGCAGTTACTTCTAATCTCCATAGTAAAGACTAGCACAAAACACTTCCTTGGTTCATCTGCCTCATCTTTATTTTTGATTATTAAATCTGCAGGCTCACTTAATAGGACCAACATTCATTTTATAAACCATCTGCACATTGTAAATATCTGCAGGAACTCTTACTATTTATTTATGAATTCCTACATGTCTCTCTTACTCTGATTTTTTTTTTCACTCTTTTAATAGTCTTATTTATTCTTGGTCATTATTAATAATCTGTCCAATCTTCCTACCTGTCTCTTTGTAGCAGCCAATGCTTTTTTTTAAAATCCATCTGTGGGACGTGGGTGTCTCTGTCACTTATTGCCTGATCCTAGTTGCCCTTGAGCTGCATTCTTGAATTGCGGTGGTCCACATGCTGTGGATTGATGCACAATGCAATTAGGAAGGGATTGCCAGCATTTTGACCCTGCAAGGAACAGTACTATATTTCCAAGTCAGGATGGTGGGTAACTTGGAGGGAAATTTGAAGGTGTCAGTGTTCCCATGCATCTGCTGCCCTTGTCCTTCTAGATGGAAGTGGTTGAGAGTTTGGAAGATGCTGTCTGTGGCTCTTACATGAGTTTCTGCAGTGCATCTCGTAGATAGTATACACTGTTACAACTGATTGTCAGTGGTGGAGGGAGTGAATGCTTGTGGATGTGGTGCCAATCAAGCAGGCTACTTTGTGCTAAATAAAAAGCACTGTGGATGCTGTAAATCAGGAACAAAAACAAAGTTGCTAGCAAAGCTCAGCAGGTCTGACAGCATCTGTGGAGGAGTTACTTTGTGCTAGATGGTATCAACCTTTTTGAGTGTTGTTGGAGCTGCACTCATTGAGGCAAACTGGGAGTATTCCAGCATACTCCTGAATTGTGCCCTGTAGATGGTGGACAGGTTTGGGGCTTCCATTGCGAAGTCCTGTGGTTGTCCTAGAAAAGTAAGGCAGGACTCACCAGCCTCTGCCAGAGGTCTGTACAATGGAAGAGAGATCGCAGCAGCCCTGCTTGGCATCGCCAATCATTATATTTCATTATTAAACAGCAGCGCATAAGTAGATTTAAATATTTTTGGTTAGCAGGAATCAAAGATACTGCGGTGAATTCAGTATGGCAAGATTCAGGAATAATGCTTCACCATATGCTTCACCTGTTTGAGGGCTGCAGCAAAGTGATGCGGAGTTTTCACATCCTTCAAAGAAGAAACTACAAAAGCGAAGAACAAAGGCCCCCCCCAACATGATGGTGAATAGCCACAAATCTCAGCTTGATTTTTCAGGATACACTCATAAAGAAGAGAAGCACTATTCATATCTCCTCAACACCTCTCCTTCCCTATGGATGTCCAGTCCCTATATACTTGCATTCCCCATACAGATGGACTAAAAGCCCTCTGCTTCTTCCTGCCCCGCAGGCCTGACCAGTCTCCCTCCACTGATGCTCTTATCCGCTTAACCGAACTCATCCTTACTCTTACAACTTCTCCTTCAACTTCTCCCACTTCCTACAGACAAAGCGAGTGGCCATAGGTATCCACATGGGCCTAAGCTATGCCTAGATCCTTGTAGGATACATGGAACAATCCCTCTTCCGCAGCTACACTGGCCCTATCTCCCAACTCTTCATCTGTTTTATCGATGATTGTCTAGGCGCTGCCTTGTGCTCTAACGAGGAGCTCAAACAGTTCATCCACTTCACTAACAGCTTTCACTACAACCATAAATTCACCTGAACCATCTCCTAATACCTCTCTCTCCTTCCTGGGCACCTCTGTTTCCATCTTTGGAACCACCTGAAAACTGATATCTATTTCAAGCCCACCGAATCCCACCCATCTTCCTGCAGGAATGCCATCCCATATTTCCAATTCCTTTGCCTCTGCCGCATCTGCTCCCAAGATGAGGCATTCACTCCTGGACATCCCAGATAACCCCATTTTTCAAGGACTGCAACTGCTCCCCCACAGTGATTGGAAAAGCCCTCGACTGCATCTCTCACGTTTCCCGCAGCTCATCTCTCCCAGAACCTCCAAACGATAACAACCAAAACAGAATCCCCCTCATCCTCATGTACCACCCCACCAACCTCCAGATCCAACGCATCATCCTCCGACACTTCTGCCATCTGCAATCTGACCCCGCCACCCAAGGACGTTTTTCCCTCCCCACCCTTATCTGCTTTCTGGAGTGATCGCTCTCTTCGTGAGTCCCTTGTCCACTCCGCACTCCTCTCCAACCCCAACAGTCCTGGCACTTGACTCTGCAACCGCAGGAAGTGCTACACCTGCCCCTGCACCTACCGTCTCACGCCAATTCCAGGCCCCAAGAAACCCTTCCGCCGTAACCAGATGTTCACCTGAACAGCTGTGAATGTGGTATATTGTATCAACTGTTCCCGATGTGGCCTCCTCAACATTGGAGAAACCAAATGGAGGCTTGGAAACCACTTTGTGGAACACCTACGCTCGGTTCGTGATGTGCACCTCCCAGCCGCGAACCGCTTCGACTCTCCCTCCCGCTCCTTGGATGCTATGTCCATCCTGGTCCTCCTGCAGTGCCACAACATTTCATATTTTGTTTGGGAACCCTGCAGCCCAATGGTCTCAATGTGGACTTCAAAAGCTTCTAAATCTCTCCACCCCAACCTCAACCCAAGACCAGCCCAGCTCATCCCTGCCTCCTTTACCTGTCCAACTTTTCTCCCACCTATCTGCTCCTCCAACCTCACTGACCAACCCTCACCCCCACTTCCTACATACTGGAATCATCCCTGCCTCCTTGACCTGTCTGTCCTCCATTCCCTCCCTCCCACCCACCCGCCCCTCCCTCACAACTGACCAGCCCCCACTCTAACTCCCCACCTACACTCACCTTTAATGGCTTCATCCCCACCTCCTTGACCTGTCTGTCTTATCTCCACCTTTCTGCTCCTTTCTCCACCTTCTATCATCACCCCACCCTCTCTATTTATTTCAGAGACCCCTCCCCCATTTCTGAAGAAGGGTCCAGACCCGACATGTCAGCTTTCCTGCTCCTCTGATGCTGTCTGGCCTGCAGTGTTCATCCAGCTCTACACTTTGTAATCACACTCTATTCATGTTGCTCATTCAGTTGAACTTGAGGCTTTAGATCTGCCTACATTCTTGGATTTTCTTCAATTTCATAGAACGTAGAACAATACAGCGCAGAACAGGCCCTTTGGCCCTCGATGTTGCGCCAACCTGTGAACTAATCTAAGCCCCTCCCCCTACACTATCCCATCATTATCCATATGCTTATCCAAGAACCCCTCATGATTTTGTGAACCTCAATCATTTTCCCCCTCAACATCCATCTTTCTAATGTAAATAATCCTAATCTACTCAACCTCTCTTCATAACTAGCACCCTCCATACCAGGCAACATCCTGGTGAACCTCCTCTGTATGCTCTCCAAACCATCCATATCCTTTTGGTAATGTGGCGACCAGAACTTCAGTATTTCAAATCTGGTCGAACCAAAGTCCTATACAATTGTAACATGACCTGCCAACTCTTGTACGCAATACCCCATCCGATGAATGAAAGCATGCCATATGCCTTCTTGATCACTCTATTGACCTGCTTGCCACCTTCAGGGAACAATGGACCTGAACACCCAGATCTCTCTGTTCATCAATTTTCCCTAGGACTTTTCCATTTACTGTATAGTTTGCTCTTGAATTGGATCTTCCAAAATGCATCACCTTGTATTTTCCTGAATTGAACTCCATCTGCTATTTCTCCACCCAACTCTCCAATCTAGCTATATTTTGTTGCATTCTTCGACAGTCCCCTTCAATATCTGCTACTCCACCAATCTTAGTGTTATCTGCAAAGTTGCTAATCAGATCATCTGTGCCTTCCTCCAGATCATTTATGTATATCACAAACAACAGTGATCCCAACACGAATCCCTGTGGAACACCACTATTCACAGTTCTCCATTTTGAGAAACTCTCTTCCACTATAACTCTGTCTCCTGTTGCCCAGCCAGTTTTCCATCCATCTAGACAATAGTCCCTGGACACCATGCAACTTCACTTTCTCCATCAGCCTGCCATGAGGAACCTTATCAAACACCTTACCAATGTCCATGTAGATGACATCTACAGCCTTTCCCTTATCTATCAACATTGTCACTTCCTCAAAGAATTCTATCAAGTTGGTAAGACGTGACCTTCCTTGCACAAAAGCATGCTGCCTATCACTAATAAGTCCATTTTCTTACAGATGTAAATAGATCCTATCCTTCAGCATCTTCTCCAGCAGCTTCCCCATCACTGATGTCAGGCTCACCGATTGAAAATTACCTGGATTATCCATGCTACCCTTCTTAAACAAGAGGGCAACATTAGCAATTCTCCAGTCCTCCAGGACCTCACCCGTGCTCAAGAATGCTGCGAAGATATCTGTTAAAACCCCAGCTATTTCTTCTCTCGCTTCCCTCAGTAACCTGTGATAGATCCCATCTGAACCTGGTGACTTGTCCACCCTAATGCCTTTTAGAATACCCAGCACTCACCCCCTCCTTATGCCGACTTGATCTAGAGTAATCAAACATCTATCCCTAACCTCAACATCCATCATGTCCCTCTCCTCGGTGAATACCAATGCAAAGTACCCATTAAGAATCTCACTCATTTTCTCTGACTCCTTGCATATCTTCCCTCCTTTGTCCTTGAGTTGGCCAACCCTTTCTCTAGTTACCTTCTTGCTCCTTATGTATGAATAAAAGGCTTTGGGATTTTCCTTAACCCTGTTTGCTAAAGATATTTCATGACCTGTTTTTGGCCTCCTAATTCCTCGTTTCAGATTTGTCCTACTTACCCAATATTCTCCCAAAGCTTCATCCCTTTTCAGTCGCCTAGACCTTACATATGCTTCCTTTTTCCTCTTTGCTAGTCTCACAATTTCACCTGTCATCCATGGTTCATTGTTACCTATTTCTGAGCTCTGCCTATATTGCCCCACTGCTTGAGTCCTCCATGGGGCCCTCCTTCAGTACAGCTGTGATATCTTCTTTGACCAGTAATGCAACTCTTCCACCCCTTTTACCTCCCTCTCTATCCCACCTGAAGCAGCTGTATCCTGGGATATTTAGTTGCCAATCTTGTCATTCCCTCAACAAGTCTCAGTAATAGCAATAACCTCATACTCCCAGGTACTAATCCAAGCCCTAAGTTCATCTGCCTTACCTGCTTCACTTCTGACATTAAAGCAGAACCGGTCCCAATGTCCCAAAAATCTGAACCCGTCCCTCCTGCACCATCTCTCAAGCCACTCATTTATCATGCCTATTCTTTCATTTCTACTCTGACGAGCATGTGGCACTGGTAGCAATCCTGAGATTATTACCTCTGGGGTCCTACTTTTTACCTTGGCTCCTAACTTACTAAATTCTGCTTGTAAGACCTCATCCCGTTTTTTGTTTCAATATGACTGGTGCGTATATGTACTACAGTAGTTGGCTGTTCACCTTCCCCCTTCAGAATGTCCTGCAGTCGATCTGAGACATCCTTGACCAGTGCACCTGGCAGGCAACATAACATTTGGGAGTCTCGTTTTTGACCAAAGAACCACTTATCTGCTCCCTTTACAATCGAATCCCCTGTGACTATAGCCCTTCCACTCTTTTTCCCGCCCTTCTGTGCAGCAGAACCGGCCACAGTGCCATGAACCTGGCTACTGCTGCCTTCCCCTGGTGAGCCATCTCCCAACAGTATCGAAAACGGTATACCTGTTTTGGAGGGAGATGACCGCAGGGGACACCTGCACTGCCCTCCTGTGTTTTTTCTGCCTTTTGGTCACCCGTTCCCTTTCTCCCTCAGCAATCCTAATCTTCAGTGTGACCAATTTGCTGAGCGTGCTATCCATGAATTCCTCAGCATCATGGATGCTCCAAAGTGAGTCCATCCGCAGCCCCAGAGCTGTCATGTGGTCTAACAAGAGCTGCAGATGGACAAAACTTCCTGCACGTGTCAGAATCAGGGACATCAGCCGCATCTGAGCTCCCACATTGAGCAAGAGGAGCATAACACATGTTTGTGATCTCCTGCCATATTTACTCTTAAGCTAACGTAGTCCTACTGTAATATCAAATTTTAGATAAATGATACGAAAAAAATTGTACCAAATCACTCTACTTACTGGCACATGATTTTAAAAAAAGCGAGACACTTACCTTATCAACACACACCAGTTTTTTTTAGGTCAGAGGAGAAGGGCAGGTGGGAGACACTAGATGTGTAGTGTCTCGGGTTTAGGCCCACTGCCCAAATATAGCAGTTCACTCAAGTTCCGAGAGTACAATTCAACCGCTCCCACTTAGCTCTGGTGCCAAAATGAAGAACTTACCTCCCGGCAGGCCCCTTGTCCTCACTCACTGCTCCCACTGCTTCTGCAATCCTCTGATGAAGGGTCTAGGCCTGAAACGTCAGCTTTTGTGCTCCTAAGATGCTGCTGGGCCTGCTGTGTTCATCCAGCCCCACACTTTGTTATCTCAGATTCTCCAGCATCTGCAGTTCCCATTATCTCTGCTGTAATCCTGATGTCTTTGTTAAACAAGATGAAGAAAAACGAGATAACCCTGCCTATGCATTTCACAGAACCTCCAAGGAGATATAAACCAGAATAAGAGCAGCTGCAACTGCACATAGATAAGGTAATTTGTCTCTGTGTGGAAGGCAAACCACTACAGGGAAGCAGGGTGAAGACATTCCACGAGATCAATCACAAATGAAACTGTGTGTGAATCTTCAAAACATTCTGTAACCAGTAAAATTACAGAATAGCTGACATCTCTCAGGTTGTGGACTTCAAAGAGATCTTTAACTGTGTAAAAATCCAAAGCGGATTCAAGACAACTATGGTTACAGGCAGGGCGAAAATCCCCCACCTGCATTGTCAAATGTACGCGATACATCTTTCTGATCTTGCAGAAGGAAAATCAACATGAACTTGACATGTTCAGAGAAAAGCTTCAAACATCAAAAATAGCCCCAAAAGTGGCTGTTCAACAACACTGTACGGCCAAGAATAAACTATCAGAGAAATAAAGACCCTCACTCTGATCTGGATCCAGCTCATCATGGCCATTTCGAGCTTCTAGAACTTAGAATGGCCTGGAAAATCTCAAGGTCCAGAATCAAAAGGGGTTCAAACATATTAAAAATAACTAATGGTTGAAGAGGTCCTCAAGGAAGCTACAAAACTGAAAGCCCAACTATTAGCAGACACACAATCTAATCAAGCCTGGGAGACTGAGCATAAAGTCTCGGTTAGATTTCCAAAAAATCCTCTACACAAACAGCTCCAAGATCACTGAGCATTTTTACCTGACATTGATGTTTATCTCAACCTATCACTGATGATCTTACAGCTTAAAAAACATCTTCAAAGGGAGAACAGAGAACAATATTTAAGTGAACTGAAGAATATCATGCAGGACCAAACCTTGTTAATGACAGTGATCACCTGTCAATTAATGTGTGTTTTGCTTTTAATAAAGGCTTAGAAATAGAATTAGAAGTAGAATTAACTTTATTGTCACATATATGTCACTATTTATGGCATCACCTTAGGTATTAAGGTACCACGGTACAGATTCTTAAGCACAAATCCTAAAGGACATAAATTAGAAAAGTAATGAAGTGAAAAGTCCACTAATAAATTAGAAAAATAGGGAAATAGAAGTTCAGAGTTACAGTCCTTCCAACCCAGGCCGTGCCGGGTTTCAGCTGGAGGCTGGGAGTGTTAGGACCCCAGTAAACACTGAGGCCAGCAGTACATGGAGAAGTAATGTGATTTGCTATCCAACTGCAGAACACAGTGCTATGAAGGAATCTTTTATAGATCCCTGGATAGAAACCTCCTTCCTTAATGTAACTAATGCAATTCTACTTTCTGAAGCGGTCCTGGCCATCCAACTCCACTCGTGTGGTCACCTTCGCAGACAATGTGGAGGGTGGTTTGAGAGCTCAGCCTGTCTGGATGGTTGGCATTCAATGTAAAGGGGTAACAGCACAGGTTCAATTCCTGTGCTGGCTGAAGTCACCCATGAAAGCCGCAGCTTCTCAACCTCACCTGACAGGTGGGGGCCCTCAGGTTAAACTCACCACCAGTTGTTTCTCTCTAATGTGAGAGCAACTTACGGGACATTGTGGCTTACTTTCTTTCCAAGATGTAGAAGTGCTGGTGCTGGACTGAGATGGACAAAGCCAAAATTACATAACACCAGACTATAGTCCAACAGGTTTATTTGAAGTCATAAGCTTTTAGAGCCCTTGCCCAGACAGACACTAGGCAGCTGTCTTCATTTACCTGCTGACCTCTCCACAGAGGCAGAGTTCATTCCACTGCCGGCAAAATTAAAATGGCCATTTAGAGGCCAATTAATTGCATTAAGCGACTGCTCAGCTCTGACATGCCTCTCCTGTTGAAATAACCCTTTTCTAATGAGCTGCAAAAGCTTGACCAAAGAAGTTAGTTTGTACTCAAACAATAAGATAATGCACAAATTAAGTATTATCATTTAGTTCAGAGATAAACATCAACTGAACTATGAGGGAGTAATCCCATGCTCTTATCCATGCAGAGCTGCAGTTTGTTTTACATCCAACTGAGATTTAGGACCTTGGTTTAACCATCTCATCCACATGCTCTAACAGTGCAGCACTAAGCTAAACACAGAGAATGGTGGAAAAACTCAGCAAGCCTGCAAGTACCCGGGAAGAGAGAAACAGAGGTGATGTTTCAGGGCTGTCATAACACTTCTTTAGAACTGCACAGATCCTGCCATACCTGCTGAGTTTCTTCAGCATTCCCTGTGCTTGCTCCAGATTTCCAGCTTTCTCAGTATTTCATCTGTATTCAAGTACAGCATTGTCAGTCTGGATCTGTATTCAACTTTGTAGGTAATTAACTCACAGCCTACAGCCTGAGAAGCGAGTGCACGACCAACTCAGCTTTGCCTGCGACCTAATTAGGGCAGAAGCAAGTTCATCAGCAGAATAACTTTAAAGGAAATGCATTAACACGGTGCTCCCCTTCCTGGAGAGAACATGGTTGTAGCTATGAGATTGTTGTGTTTTGTAATTTGAAGCTGTACGGTAGTTATGTCACAGTTTCCTTAGTTATAAATTTCTGAATATTTTTAAGAATTGAATCTCATTATCACTTCTTATCAGTAATGCAAGTCCATAAATTTGGCTTGACACTGGAGGCCAGAACATTGCAAAGTTTCATTTCCAATTTCCTTTCCCAAACTCGGAATAAATTGGATATTAGAATTCCATGCGGAATGAAATAAGGAAGTGTTACTTGAATCATGTAATTGCATAGTCCCAATTTACTTTACTCTCGGCAGAATGGAGCAGAATGATAAGCCTTAGTATAGATTTGCTAGGGTGTCAGACTGTTGGGGTTATGATTTGGATATAAACTATCTGTCAAAGCAAATTTAGGAAATGCATAGGCATGAATTTTCAATGTGCCACCCAGGTGTAAATGAGCATCAGAGATCTGCTGTCTATGTTAGAGAACACTCTCAGGTTTCATTCCAATTATAATTGAAGTAAATTGATTATCAGACAGTTTTGAGAGTGAGCAGTCTTTGACAGCAAGTTTGCATCAAGGTACCAATCTCAATCTGAATTTCAAAGTTGCACAAATTTGATTGACATCATATAATGTTCAGTGCAGACCCTGTCACTCAGCCTTGACTCAGTTGGTATAGTTTCAGCCTCTGAATTAAAAAATCTTTGGTTCAAGACCCACTTTAGAGACATGTAGGTCTCAACACTTTCAACAGCACATCGAGATCGCAGGGAGTGTATGGAGAGGATTTAGTTGAATTGTACTTCAGATAGTGGGCCTTAGTGAGACCACAGAAACTCCCTAAAGAACAGGAGAGATTAACAGGGTTAAGTTGAATTGAAATGTTCAGTTAATAGCAATAAGACAGCATCCAAAAAGACACAAATAATATTCACTCCATATATATAAAGTTTGAACTGAGAAAATGTTAAAGAATTTGAGGGCAATAATATTGGGGTGACTGAAATAATATCTAGCTCTGATTATGGAGCAAATTCTGCAAGGGTAACAGGATTTTGAGAAAAAAAGCCTTCTCAGCTGGATCGCACTGGACTTTGGGATGTGGCAATGCCATCAACATAGATCTTTCATCACAGGCACGACGTTGCAATACTGAAGAATTTCTGACCTTTTGGCAGTGTGCCATTTTTCATGAGATGAAATGCTGAAGTTGGGGTCCACTCAGATGGATGTAAAAGATCCCTGAGCAAACAGCAAACCAGTTCTCCCAGTGTACAGAGCAAAAATTATTTGCTTAACCAACATTACCATGTCAGAAATTTGAAAACTGTTGTTAGTGGGATTTTACAATACACAAATTCACTCACAAGTTCCCCACGTTTCAATATTGACTGCACTTCAAAAAAAATGTCACTACCTGAAAATCATGGTGGGAGTATGGTGAGCTTAGGACAATTGTCTTCAAAAGATCACACAATACATTACAGGCTCTTGGCTGATCAAGCCTGTATTGCCAAAACGATGTTAAATCTATTCTAGTCCCATTTTCCAGCATTAGACCCATAGCCTTCAATGTTACAACATTTCAGGAGTTCATCCCAAGTACTTTTTAAAGGCTCTAATTTTTCCAGCCCCAACTACCCAGTGCATTTCAGGCCTTTGACCCTCTGGGTGAAAGTTATTTTTTCTCAAATCCCCTTCTAAGCCACTTGCCTTCTACCTTAAAAGTGTTCCCATTTGTTATTGACGTTCAGCTAGGAGAAACAGATGCTTTCTACCTACCCTGTCCATGTCCCTCATAATCTAATGCATGCCTATCAAGTGTCTCCTTTGCCTTCTCTGTTCCAATTCACCCTCTCATCATAGCTCAAGCTCTCCATCCCAGGCAGCATCCTGGTGAATCTCCTTTGCACTCCCTCCTGTGCAATTATAACATTTCTACAGTGCAAAGACCAAAACTGCCACATAGTTCTTCAGTTGTGGCCTAACCAAACTTCAGTACAGTTTCAATATAGCTTCCCCCATTCATAATCTATGCCTTGAATAATAAAGACAAGAATCCCACATGGCTTTTTGGCCACCCTTTTAACCTGCCCTGCCACTTTCATAGAGCTGTGGCCAAGTCCCTCAAGTTCTTTCTGTTTCTCTGAGCTTCCTAGTGTCCTACCATTCATCAAATACTCCTTTGGCTTATTGCTTCTTCGAAGAGCATTACCTCACATTATCCGGGTTGGGGAGGTGATGGCCCCGTGATATTATCTCTAGACTATTAATCCGGAGACCCAGATAATGTTCTGGGGACTTGAGTTCGAATCCTGCCACAGGAGAAGGTAGGATTTGAATTCCATATAAATCAAGGACTAAGAGTCTAATGATGGCAGGAAACCATTGCTGTTTGTCAGGACAATCTGTCTGGTTCACTAATGTCCTGTAGGAAAAGAAACTGTTATCCTTACTTGGTCTGGCCTATATGTGACTCGAGGCTCACAGTAATGTGGTGGGCAATTAGGGATGGGCAATAAACACAGGCTTGCCAGCCATGCCCATCTAGCTCTGTCTGCCCATCTGACCAAAGCATCTATGTATTCCTGTAACCTAACACTGTCCCCCTCACTGTGAGCTACCTGCAATTGAATTTATCATCCCCTCCACATTCCTATCTACATTATTTATACATCTCACAAACAATAGGGGACCCAGCACTAATCTCTGTGTTACACCTCTGCACACTGAGCTCCAACAAACACAAAAACATTCTACCACCCTCCTCTGTCTTCTGCCACTAAGCCAATGTTGAATCCAATTTGCCAAGGACATTTACCTTGTTTATCATGCTCCCATGTGGGACATTATCAAAAGTCTTTCTGAAATCCATATGAACAACTTCAACTATCCTATCCACATCAAAACATTTAGTCGCCTCCATGACAAATTCACCAGACTTGATTCGCATGACCTCCCTCTGACAACGCCGTGCTGACTATTCCAATCAAACATTGTTTCACCAAATGCTGATTAACTTTCGCCTTCTAAATTTTCTCCAATAGTTTCCCTACCACTGGCCTGAGACTCACTGGTTTGTAATTCCCTGGTTTATTGTTACTAATCTTCTAGTGAGTCGAACCATGTAGCTGTCCTCCAATCCTCGAGCACTTCTGTTGTGGCCAGAGAGGAATGAAAGTTTTGGTCATTTCTACCCTTGCCTCCCACAACATTGTGGGATACTACTCATCTAAACCTGTTGATTTGTCCACTTTTAAACCTCCAATATTTCCTCACTCCCTGTATCTACCTGCTCAAGAACCTCACAGTCACCTTCCCAAATTCTGTACCTGCATCTTCTTTTTCCCAAGAGAAGACAGATGTCAAGTATTTGTTTAATCCTCTACCAATGTCTTCTAGCTCCACACACTGATTTCCTCTCAGTGCCCAGTGGGGCCTGCTCTTTCCCTGATTATTCCTTTCCTCTTAATATCCTTGTAGAATATTTTGGGACCCTCCCTAATCTTGCCTGCCAGTATCTTTTCATGGCCCTCTCTTTGCTTTCCTAATTGTTTTATGAAGTTAAAAACTGAAACAGGAAGGGCCACTTGACCCAAAATGTTAATTCTGATTTTTTTCTTCATAGATGCTGCCAGATCTACTGAGCCTTTCCAGCAACTTCTGTTTTTAAGTTCTGTACTGCATATCCTGTATCCCAGTAGGGCTCCAGTGATTTTCTCCATTGTACCTGTCATGGGTCTCTCTTTTCCTTTTTATCCAGCCCTGAGTATTTCTAGACATCCAGAGTTCTCTGAGCTTCTTACTCCTATATTTCGTCCTGAAGGGAATATGTTGGTCTGTACTCCCCCAAGTAGTGGGGGACTCAATTACCAGGGGTCATGAGTTCAAAGTGAGAGGAGGAAAGTTTAGGGGAGATATGCGTATAAAGTCCTTTATGCAGAGGGTGGTGGGTGCCTGGAATGCGTTGCCAGTGGAGGTGGTAGACGCAGACATGTTAGTGTCTTTTAAGATGTATCTGGGCAGGTACCTGGATGGGCAGGGAGCAAAGGGATACAGGCCCTTAGAAAATAGATGACAGGTTAGACAAAGGATCTTGATTGGCGCAGGCTTAGACAAAGGATCTTGATTGGCGCAGGCTTGAAGGGATGAAGGGTTTGTTCTTTGTTCTTTGTATCTTATTGAATATCCCACTGCTTTTGCTATAAATTTATCTAAAATTAACTGTTCCCCGTCTACTTTGCCCAGATCCTGTCTTATTTTAATAAACTCTACCTTCTGTCAATCCAAAATCTTTTTCTCCAGATCAACTGTCTCATTTCTCACAACAAGCTTAAAACTTGTGGTAAAAAATAACCATAAGATCGGCAGATGCCAGAAATCAGAAACAAAAATAGATATTGCTGCAAAAGCTCAGCAGGTCTGGTAGCATCTGTGGAAAGAAAGCAGCGTTCTGAAGACAGATCACTGAAGGTGAAGCGTCGACTCTGTTTTCTCTTCACAGATACTGCCAGACCTGCTGAGATTTTTTCCAGCAATTTCTGTTTTCGTTTAAAACCTACTGTTATGGTCGCTATTGCTAAAATGCTCCCCCATTACCACTTTGAACATGTGCCCAGCTTTGGTCCCCACAATTAAGTCCAGCAATGCACCATTCTTTGTAGAATCATCTATATTTTGATATTAAAAACTCTCCTGATCATATTTAAAGAACAATGCTTCCTCTAACCCCTTTATATTATGATTCTACCCAATTTATGTTACAGAAATTGAAACACCCCCCCCCCGTATAATTATCACATTATTGCATTTATACAACTCAGAAGGATTGTCTACATTTCTGCTCCTCAATTGCCTGTTGAAGGTTTGGGGACCAAATTACACTCCTGTCAGTGTGACTGTCCCATTTTTGTTCACAACCTGAATACACAAATCTTCGAAGGCACAATCCTTCCTTACTGAAATAACTGACTCCTTAATTACTAAAGTGACACCACTGCCTCTTATGAGGCTCCTCAATGAAATAGTCTGGAAACAGTATCATATAGTCACCATCGCAAGGAAGCAGTCCAAGAAGGCTGTTCTGCAGACAGCATTGTGATGAAGCAGTCTGGGAAGACTGTCCTACAATCAGCATCGTGGTGGAGCATTCCCAGAAGAGTGTTTTATAGACATCATTGCAGTAAAGCAGCCTGGGAAGTGTCCTACAGACAATATTGTGGTGATGTAGTCCAGGAAGAGTGTCCTACTGTCAGCATCACAGTGAAACAGTCCAGGAAGAGTCTATTGCAGTCAGTAACACAGTGAAGCAGTCTCGGAAGAGTGTCCTACAAGTAGCACCATGATTCAGCAGCCTGGGAAGAATGTCCTACAGTTGGTGTCATGGTGAATCAGTCAGGAAGGGTGTTCAGTTGTAACTGAGATAATGGGAACTGCGGATGCTGGAGAATCCAAGATAATAAAGTGTGAAGCTGCATGAACACAGCAGGCCAAGCAGCATCTCAGGAGCACAAAAGCTGACGTTTTGGGCCTAAACCCTTCATCAGAGAGGAGGATGGGGAGAGGGTTCTGGAATAAATAGGGAGAGAGGGGGAGGCGGACCGAAGATGGAGAGAAAAGAAGATAGGTGGAGAGGAGAGTATAGGTGGGGAGGTAGGGAGGGGATAGGTCAGTCCAGAGAAGACAGACAGGTCAGGGAGGTGGGATGAGGTTAGTAGGTAGGTAATGGAGGTGCAGCTTGAGGTGGGAGGAAGGGATGGGTGAGAGGAAGAACAGGTTAGGGAGGCAGAGACAGGTTGGACTGGTTTTGGGATGCAGTGGGTGGAGGGGAAGAGCTGGGCTGGTTGTGTGGTGCAGTGGAGGGAGGGGACAAACTGGGCTGGTTTTGGGATGCAGTGGGGGAAGGGGAGATTTTGAAGCTGGTGAAGTCCACATTGACAGCATTGGGCTCCCCCTCTCTGATGAAGGGTCTAGTCCCGAAACGTCAGCTTTTGTGCTCCTGAGACGCTGTTCAGTTGTAACTACTGTTTTTGTTTTGGATTTCCAGTGTCTACAGTTTCTTTCAGTACAGTAATGGGTGACGGGCAGACAAATGTAGATGCAAAAACAAGTTAATCTAAAAGGCAGTCTAAATATGGTTGTCATGGCACAAGGGAGTGCTTCAAAGCTAAATGGTATTATTCAAAAGCACAGGAATGAGCCAGATGATTTGCAGATGTTAATCACCCCATAGGGATGTGATATTGTTGCTACCAAGGAGGCATGGTTGAGGGAGGGACATGACTGGCAGCTCATTACTTCAGGGTGTAGAATTTTTAGGCCAAATGACAAGGTGTGAAAACAAAGGTGGTGTTGCAAAATTGATCAAGGAATCAATTACAGCAGCAAAGAGGAATAATATCACAGAAGATTCCTCAATGAGGCTACATGGGTAGAAATTATACACAAGAAAGGGACAATTACCTTGCTGGGTCAAAATAATATAGCCATAGAGATCTATTGCACAGAAAAAGGTCCTTCAGCCCACTGCATCTGCGTCAGTCAAAAACAAAACCAAACTATTCTCATCCCATTTGCCAGCATTTGACCCTTAGCTTTGAATACCTTGGGACTGTAAGTATACATTGCAAGTAAACTCCAGTTCTGATCACCTCGTTATAGGAAGGATATTATTAAGCTGGACAAGGTTCAGAAGAGATTTATTGCGATGTTACTGATGATGGAATTTGAGTTATAAAGAAAGGCTGGATAGGCGAAGACCTTTTTCAGTGGATCATAGGAGGTTGAGAGGAGGACAGACAGAAGTTTATAAAACAATGAGAAGTGTAGATAGAGTTAACGGCAGTTGTCTTTACCCTAGGATGGGGGATTTCAGATGAGGGATGGCACTTTTAATGCGAGAGGAGAGAGGCATTTTTTCTTGCAGAGGCTGGATTGCACATGGAATAAACTTACTGAGGAAGTGGTGGATGTGGGTACAATTGCAACTTTTAAAATACATTTAGGTAAGTATATGAATAGGAAAGGTTTGAAGCAATATGGGCCAGGAGTAGGTAGACTGTAGTAGTTTAGTTTGGGATTATGTTCAGCATGGACTAGTTGGACTGAAGACTGATTTTTAAAAAAAATTTATTTGTGGGATGTGGGCATCGCTGGCTGGACCAGCATTTCTTGCCCATCCCTAGTTGCCCTTGAGGAGGTGGTGGTGAGCTGCCTTCTTGAACCGCTGCAGTCCTCATGCACAATGCTATCAGGGAGGGAATTCCAGGATTTTGACCCAGTGACAGTGAAGGAATGACGATATATTTACAAGTCAGGATGGTGAGTGACTTGGTGGAGAGCTTGGAGATGGTGGTGTTCCCATATATCTGCTGCCCTTGTCATTCTAGATGGAAGCGGTCATAGGTTTGGAAGGTGCTGAATGAGGATCTTTGGTGAATTTTTGCAGTGCATCTTGTAGATAGTACACACTGCTGCTACTAAGAGTCGGTGGTGGGGTGAGTGAATGCGTGAGGATGTGATGCCAATCAAGCGGCCTGCTTTGTCCTGGATGATGTCAAGCTTCTTCAGTGTTGTTGGGGCTGCACTCATCCAGGCAAGTGGGGAGTATTCCATCAAATTCCTGCCTTGTGCCTTCTAACTGGTGGCCAGTCTTTGAGGAGTCAGGAGGTGAGTTACTCACCACAGTATTCCTAGCTTCTGGCCTGCTCTTATAGCCACTGTGTTAATATGGTAAGTCCAGTTGAGTTTCTTGTCAATGGTAACCCCCAGGATGTCGATAGTGGGAGATTCAGTGTTGGTAACGCCATTGAATGTCAAGGGGTGATGGTTAGATTGTCTCTTATTGGTGATGGTCATAGTCTGGCGTTTGTGTGGTGTGAATATCACTTGCCATTTCTCAGTCCAAACCTGGATAATGTCCAGATCTTGTTACATGTGGACATGGACTGCTTCGGTATCTGAGCAGCCACGAATGGAGATGAACATTGTGCAATCATTGGCGAGCATCCCCACTTCTGACGTTATGTTGGAGGGAAGGTCATTGATGAAGCAGCTGGAGATGGTTGTCCCTAGGACACTTCCCTGAGGAACTCCTGCAGAGATGGCCTGGAGCTGAAATGATTGACCTCACACAACCACGACCATCTTCCTATGTGTCAGGTATGCTCCCAACCACCAGACAGTTTACCCCCGATACCCATTGATTCCAGTTTCGCCAGGGCTCCTTGATGCCGCACTTGGTCGAATGCAGCCTTGATATCGAGGGCTGTCACTCTCACCTCACCTCCGAAATTCAGCTCTTTTGCCCATGCTTGAACCAAGGCTGTAATGAGGTCAGGAGCTGAGTGGTCCTGGCGGAACCCAAACTGGGCATCACTGAGCAGGTTATTGCTGAGCAGCTGCTGCTTGATAGCTGTTGATGACACTTTCCATCACTTTACTAATGATTGAGAGGAGACTGATGGCGTGGTAATTGGCTGGGTTGGATTTGTTCTGCTTTTAATGTACAGGACATACTTGGGCAATTTCCCACATTTTCAGGCAGAAAACAGTGTTGGAATTGTACTGGAGCAGTTTGCCTAGGGGAATGGCAAGCCCTCAGTACTATTGCCAGAATTTTGTCAGGACCACTAGCCTTTGCAGTATTCAGTATATCCAACCATTTCTTGTTATCATGTGGAGTGAATCGAATTGTTTGAAGACTGATATCTGTAACACTGGGGACCATTGGAAGAGGCCAAGATGGATCATCCACTCGGCAATTCTGGCTGAAGTGTGATGTGAATACTTCAGCTTTACCTTTTGCACCGCTGTGCTGGGCTCTTCCATCATTGAGGATGGGGATATTTGTGGAGCCTCCTCCTCCAGTGAGTTGTATAATTGTCCACCACCATTCACAACTGGATGTGGCAGGATCGCTTAGCTCTGTCTATCACTTGCTGTTTTCGCTGTTTGGCATGCAAGTAGTCCTGTTTTGTGGCTTCGCCAGGTTGATACCACATCTTCAAGTATGCCTGGTGCTGCACCTGGCATGCCCTCCTGCATTTATTGTTTATCTCATTAACATTCTAAACGTATGTAGAAGAAATGATTAGTAATAAAGATTGGTGGTGTGGTAAATAGTGAGTACAAAAGGCTTGTTCAACACAATGATACTGATGATTTGGTCACTTGGACCGAACAGTGGGAGATAGGATTTAATCCAGAAAAGTGTGAAGTGATGGGTTGTGAGAGGACTATCAAGGCAAGGGAGTACAGGATGATTGTCAAACTTGGTTATTCAGCTGTTCCACTAGATTTTGATTACTATCAGTGTAATTGTTTACAATCAACATACTCAGTCTCCAGCTTCTTGTTTGGTTATCTGGGCTGTCATCTTGGACACCAACAATAATGTTTCAAGGCAGTCTGTAGGGCATCAGCTACATGTGTCCCATATCCATGGACACCGGCACCCGATATCTGCCAATCTCTCAAGACTCTGATGGGACTTTCTGATCCACTTACAGAATGATGCTGAACTTCAAAGCTCCATTTTGTGCTGCAGGAAGCACAGGGACAGGCAATGGGCTCATAGACTGGTCCAGGCTACGTCTCAGGATTGTTTGCTTTCTCCCCAAAACTGACTCAACTTGATACTCCCTGAATTCCTTCGTTGACTTGCCTTACCTTTTGGCACTTGCCTCCTCCACTAGAATTAACTGACTGTCACTGCTACTCTCTTGTCTTGCCATTTAGAGCAGGCACTTAGCCAGGCATCTTATGATGATTCTCAGCAGTTCCTAGTCAGACCAAGGGCAACATTCTTCAGGGCAGAGGTTCCCTTCATTGACAGGAAGTGAGAGGTAGGAGGGGGTTTAGGCATGTTTGGACAGGCACACGAGACAATCACAGTCAGGATCCTCTCTGCAGGGCATGGAGAACTAAATGTGCAGCAATATGCCACCATTCTTGGCACTTTGTGCTTTACCATGCACTGTTTTCTCCTGGCATGAGAGAAAGGAAGGGGTTGAGCGAGATGAAAGCTGGTAGTGCTGATGTAGGCAGGGGGCAACCTGCTGATTTGACCTGAATGATTGAGTAGGCAGTGCAAAAGGCATGAGCTGTTGATAGTATTGGATGTCAGGGTGGGGTAAGAGTAAGTGAAAGAAGATGTTACGTGCAATGGTGAGACTGTTAGGGTATAAGGCTTGGTAGGAGCTGGGTGGAGTAGCAGAGATAGAGTGAGTGTGAGGTAGCAGAAGGAAGATGGCGGCTCTTACCCTGGTGGACTGGAGAAGGCCTTTGACCTTCTGCCTTCACTGCTGCGTAATCCTCTGAATAGCTACAACCAAACTGACATGGCTAGCAATCTGAGCCATGTTGGCAGACTGGTCCTGGGGAGATGGGTGGGCCCACGCTGTCTCACCCTGTCCACCAGAACCTCCTCAAAGTGTACTCTCAATTTTCCCTCCTCTGCCACAGCTGGGCTGAACATCAGGCCCTACACAGGACAACTCCGGACTGACAGTGCTTGGGTCTAAGTGACCTTTTAAAGATGGCACCAGGGTATTCCAGAATATCTGACAGTGACGAGTTCCTCAAAGCAGCACATGGTAACATAGGGATAGCACTGGACAAGAGCATCACCTACAGGACAGGGTAGGTAGTTCATGAGATAACAAGGTGTGAAGCTGGATGAACACAGCAGGTCAAGCAGCATCAGAGGAGCAGGAAAGCTGACATTTTGGCATGTTTGGTGAGTACAGGCTTCACAGAAAGAAAGCCTCGAATAACTCCATGAAATTGACACAGTATTCAGCCTTAAGAATTAGTCAACATATACCTAAAAACATCAACAACTTGTATTTATATAAAAATCTCTAACATAGCAACACATCTCAAGTCAACATTAACAGGCATGATTTTTATTGTGGGTTGACTACCTGCATTCCAGGCCTCCATTCCAGACTTAAATCTGGATGCCCCGCAATTATATCTTAGTGGGGACAGCCTTAATTGGAAAATGAGTTCCTGCCTGAGAGAGCTGCTAGTCTATCTGCATCAACCAGCTCCTCTGTAGATAGTCAAGGCCACAGCTGGGGCTCCAAGTAGGCCAAATGAAGAAGTGAAGTGAATCAGGAGACTACTGGGTGCCATTGTTGGGGGATCTGAGCAAAAGGTGGGGGGAAATGGGCAATGGTACAGGGTCAGGTTGGAGAAGACTGGTTTGATGTCGAAAATGGGTGTGTAATATCATAGGATGGTGTCCCTGATGGGCACAGGAAATGTCCCCTAAATGAGATACCCATCATCCTGTGCTCACCAGCACTCAATCAGTGAAAGCCTTCAGTCCAAATAAAAACTCCAGCCAAGATGGAATAGGACGTCATTTAGAGGTTAACTGTCAACTGAATGGCCTCAATAGACCTGACAACAGAAGCCTGCCTGTCTGACACATTGCCTGTTCCACCATGTTGTACAGCTGACAACTCAGGAAGACAGCTCACTTTATTTTACCTGAACCCCACCTTCAAATACCTTCAGCAGTGGAGACCACAAAGCTCACCCTGTCATATCCTGAGCGGCTTACTTCTGAAATAATCTCATAAACAAACCGTCATTTAAAAAAAGTCATAAAATTAATCCTCTGCAAACGTTAAAGAGTGGACAGCATGGGCTTGATGGTAATGGATTACAATATTGCATATTTAGTGCAGTTCTCTGGTGAGGATCATTAGTGAGTATAATTTACTGACAATCTCAGGACACATTCAGTAAAGTTGCAGACACACAATTTAATTCTATGACCATAGAAAACCGATTTCCTTCTTTTCAATCTTGGATATTAAAGAAATTAGAATGGATGACTGACAGCACATCTTTCTTATGAATTAGATCACGTCTACATTCTTGCGAGGTGATCGTGACCTTCGTGGTTTAAAATGGTAAAATAGTTCCCACATTGTACCTGAGTAATGTGCCACTTCTGCAGCTTCAAATGGAACTTAGACCTTGATTTTAAATTATTTCTGCTGTGCAATCTCAGGGAGCTGAAAATTTCAGAAGTAATTCACCCTAATGTATGAGATTCAATCATATTCCAGTTTTACTGTATGATGGAACTAAATCCTCCACAATACTTTCTCAATCAGATTTTCCTCTTGTTAAACTTTTATTAGATCAGTAAGTCATATTCATATTGCCTGATGCACAAAGAAAGTTGTTAGCTCACTTGAATGGTTTGCCATGCAATGAGTGGTGTTAACAGCAGGGGTTTAATTCCCACACTGGCTCCTTCCTAACATAATCCCTCTCCTGAGGTTCAATGACCCTGAGGTTAAATCCACAGTCAGTCATTTTTCTCTCTAACAGGAGTCATAGAGTTGAACAGCATGGAAACAAATCCTTTGATCCAACACATCCATGCCAACCAGATATCCTAAATTAATCTAGTCCCACTTGTCAGTGTTTGGCTCATATCCCCCTAAACCCTTCCTATTCATTTTCCCACCAGATACCTTTTAAATGTTGCAATTGTACCAGCCTTCACCACTTCCTTTGGCAGCTCACCCATACACGCACCAGCCTCTGCATAAAAAAGTGATCCCTTACATCCCTTTTAAATCGTTCCCCTCTCACCTTAAACCTATGCCCTCCTGTTTTGGACTCTCCCCCCTTAGGATTTTATAAACCTCCATAAGGTCAGCCGTCAATCTCTGACAATCCAGGGATAATAGCTGCTGCTTACTTAACTTCTCCCTATAGCTCAAACCCTCCAACTCTGGCAAAACTCTTGTATATCTTAAGCTTCACAACATCCTTCCCGTAGCTGGAAGTCCAGAATTACATACAGTATTCCAAAATTGGCCTAACCAATGTCCTGTACAGCCACAACATGAGCTCCCAACTCCGATACTCAATGCAGACTAATAAAGGCAAGCATACCAAAGACCTTGATAATAAAATGTGAGGCTGGATGAACACAGCAGGCCAAGCAGCATCTCAGGAGCACAAAAGCTGACGTTTCGGGCCTAGACCCTTCATCAGAGAGGGGGATGGGGGGAGGGAACTGGAATAAATAGGGAGAGAGGGGGAGGCGGACCGAAGATGGAGAGTAAAGAAGATAGGTGGAGAAGGTGTGGGTGGGGAGGTAGGGAGGGGATAGGTCAGTCCAGGGAAGACGGACAGGTCAAGGAGGTGGGATGAGGTTAGTAGGTAGCTGGGGGTGCGGCTTGGGGTGGGAGGAAGGGATGGGTGAGAGGAAGAACCGGTTAGGGAGGCAGAGACAGGTTGGACTGGTTTTGGGATGCAGTGGGTGGGGGGGAAGAGCTGGGCTGGTTGTGTGGTGCAGTGGGGGGAGGGGATGAACTGGGCTGGTTTAGGGATGCAGTGGGGGAAGGGGAGATTTTGAAACTGGTGAAGTCCACATTGATACCATATGGCTGCAGGGTTCCCAGGCGGAATATGAGTTGCTGTTCCTGCAACCTTCGGGTGGCATCATTGTGGCAGTGCAGGAGGCCCATGATGGACATGTCATCAAGAGAATGGGAGGAATCTCCCATTCTCTTGATAACCATTTCCACTCCCCCTCCCATTCTCTTGATAACCATTTCCACTCCCCCTCCCATTCTCTTGATGACATGTCCATCATGGGCCTCCTGCACTGCCACAATGATGCCACCCGAAGGTTGCAGGAACAGCAACTCATATTCCGCCTGGGAACCCTGCAGCCATATGGTATCAATGTGGGCTTCACCAGTTTCAAAATCTCCCCTTCCCCCACTGCATCCCTAAACCAGCCCAGTTCATCCCCTCCCCCCACTGCACCACACAACCAGCCCAGCTCTTCCCCCCCACCCACTGCATCCCAAAACCAGTCCAACCTGTCTCTGCCTCCCTAACCGGTTCTTCCTCTCACCCATCCCTTCCTCCCACCCCAAGCCGCACCCCCAGCTACCTACTAACCTCATCCCACCTCCTTGACCTGTCCGTCTTCCCTGGACTGACCTATCCCCTCCCTACCTCCCCACCCACACCTTCTCCACCTATCTTCTTTACTCTCCATCTTCGGTCCGCCTCCCCCTCTCTCCCTATTTATTCCAGTTCCCTCCCCCCATCCCCCTCTCTGATGAAGGGTCTAGGCCCGAAACGTCAGCTTTTGTGCTCCTGAGATGCTGCTTGGCCTGCTGTGTTCATCCAGCCTCACATTTTATTATCTTGGAATCTCCAGCATCTGCAGTTCCCATTATCTCTCATACCAAAGACCTTCTTCACTACCCTGTCTACCTGCAGCTCCACTTTTAAGGAACTATTAACCTGAACTCCAAGGTCCCTTTGTTTGGAAACACCCCTCAGGAGCTTACCATTAAGTGTATAAGTTCTTCCTGATTGGCCTTTCCAAACAGCAGCACCCCATCTATCTAAATTGACTACGTCTGCCATTCCTTCCCCCATTGGCCCATCTGATAAAGGTCCCATTGTACTTTGAGGTAACCTTCTTCGCTTTCCACTGCACCTCCAATTTTGGTGTCATCTGCAAACCTGCAAGACATACCTCCTCTATTCACATGCAAATCATTTATATAAATGATGAAAAGCAATGGACCCAGCACTGATCCTTATGGAACACCGCTGGTCACAGGCCTCCAGTCTGAAAAACAGCTCTCCACCACCACCCTCTGTCTTCTATCTTCAATCCAGTTCCAAATGTCTGGTTCTCCCTGTATTCTATGTGATCTAACCTTGCTAAACAGTCTACCCAGTCTACCGTGAGAAACCTTGTCGACCGCCTTACTAAGGTTCATATAGATCAAGTCCACTGCTCTGCCCTCATCAATTCTTTTTGTTACCTCCTCAAAAAACTCAATCAAGTTAGTGAGACACAGTTTTCCAAGCACAAAGCCATGTTGACTATCCCTAATCAGTCCTTGCCTTTTCAAATACTTGTAAATCTTATCCCTCAGGATTCTCGCCAACAATTTGCCCACTGCTGATGTCAGGCTCACTGGTCTATAGCTCCGTGACTTTTCCTTACCACCTTTTTTAAACCACGTTCGCCAACCTCCAGCCTTCAGGCACAACACCCATGGTTATTGATGATACAAATATCTCAGCCAGGGGCCTAACAATCACATCCCCAGCTTCGCACAGAATTGCAGGGTACACCCGATCAGGCCCTGGGATTTATTCACTTTCATGCATTTTAAGCTGTCCAGATCCTCTTCCTCTGTAATATGGACATTTTTCAAGATGTTGCTATTTATTTCCCTATGTTCAATATCTTCCTTATTCTTCTCCACAAGAAACACTCATTCAGTATCTTCCCCCATCTCCTACAATTTCACATGTAGATGGCCTTGCTGATCTTTAAGGGACCCTATTCTCTCCCGAGTTACTCATTTGTCTTTATTGTATTTGTAGAATCCCTTTGGATTCTCCTTAACCCTATTTGCCAAAGCTATCTTATGTCCACTATTTTCCCACCTGATTTCCCTCTTAAATATATTCCTACTGCTTTCATACTCTTAAAGAGATTCACTTGATTCCTGCTCTCTATACCAGACATATGTTTCCTTCTCATTCTTGACCAAAACCTCAATTTCTCTAGTCATCCAGCATTCCCTAAACCTACCAGCCTTGCCCTTCACTCTAACAGGAACATACTGTCTCTGAACTCTTGCTATCTCATTTTTGTAGGCTCCCCATTTTCCAGCCTTCCCTTTACCTGTGAACATCCACCCCAATCAACTTTTGAAAGTTCTTGCCTAATACTGTCAAAATTGGCCTTCCTCCAATTTAAAGCTTTAACTTTCAGAGCTGATCTATCCTTTCCCATTATTATTTTAAAAATGACAGAATTATGATCACTGGCCCCAAAGTGTTCCCCCACTGACAACTCAGTCACCTGCCCAGCCTTATTTCCCAAGCGTAGATCAAATTTGCACCTTCTCTAATAGGTACATCCACCTACTGAATCAGAAAATTTTCTGTACACACTTAATAAATTCCTCTCCACCCAAGCCCTTAACCATATGGCAGTCCCAGTCTATGTTTGGAAAGTTAAAATCCCCCACCATAACAACCCTATTATTCTGACTGGTAAGTGAGATCTCCTTACAAATTTGTTTCTCAATTCCCCACTGACTACTCGGGATCTATACTACAATCCCAGTTAGGTGATCATCCCTTAAATGGTAAAGTATGAAGCTGGATGAACACAGCAGGCCAAGCAGCATCTCAGGAGCACAAAAGCTGATGTTTCGGGCCTAGACCCTTCATCAGAGCTGTGTCTGTTTCAGGACTCGCAGGGAGAAACACTTCTGAAGGGTCTGAATTTTCTGGGTGTAGAGGTGGTCACGGTTGGGGCCAAATTGGGAAGGCTTGAATGTAGACTGTAGTCCAATGGGGATGATCCGGTTCCGTAGGCAGGTGCTGAGGAAGGTGATGTGACAGTGGTACCTGGTTTGCTTCAGGACATGGTCGAGCAGTTTCAAGGCTGAAGAGATTACAAGAGAGTTGCAGTGGGAGAGAGATTCCCTGAGGTTGGTCCGGAGGGAGGAGGGTAACTTCTTCAGGTTAGGCATCCCTGGAAGAGGCTTCGCAGTGAGGTTAAAATTGTATCAGAGATAATGGTAACTGCAGTTGCTGGAGAATCCATGATAATAAAGTGTGAAGCTAGATGAACACAGCAGGCCAAGCAGCATCCCTTTCTTATTTATCAGTTCCACCCAATTAAGTTCCCTGGATGTATTCCCAGGAATGAACTCCCTTTTGTAATGTTATCCCTCATCAAAAATGCTACTCACCCTTCTCTCTTTGCCCTCTTCTGCCCTTTCTATAGTATCTATACCCTGGAACATTAAGCTGTCTAGTCCTGTCAATCCCTGAGCCAGGTCTCTATAACTGCTATGGTATCCCAGTCCCATGTTCTCTGAGTTCATCTGTCTTACCTGTTAGGCCTTTTGCATTGAAATAAATGCAGTTCAATGTATCAGTCCTAACTCGCACTCTGCTTTGTTTCTGCCTGCCCTAACAATTTGACTTGTTCCCTTTCCCAACTGCACCAGTCTCAGCCTGATGCCTTTTCTCCATCTCTCCTTGGGTTCCACCCCTCACCCATACACCACACCGCACCCCCCTAGTTTAAATCCTCCTGCGCAGCTCTACCAAATCGCCCACCAGTATGTTAGTCCCCTCCCAATTCAGGTCAAATCCGTCCTTCTCATACAAGTCATTTCTAATTAGAAGGCATTCCAATGATCCAAAATTGTGAGTCCTTCTCCCCTGCACCAGCTCCTCAGCCACGCATTCATCTGCTCTACTCTCCTACTCCTACCTTCCCTAGCACATTATTCCAGAAATTACTACCCTCAAGGACCTACTTTTTAAATTCCTACTTAATTTTCTGTATTATCTCCTCAGAATCTTGTCACTTTCTCTTCATATATCATTAGTTCCAATGTGTACAACGACCTCCTGCAGGCCCCTGTCCCTTTTGAAAATATTCTAGACCCTCGCTGAGATATCCTTAATCCTGGCACCCGGGAGGCAACATACCATCCTGTTGTCTCATTGTCGCCCACAGAAACATCTGTTTGTGCCTCTGACTAGAGTTCCATATCACAATCGATTTCTTATGTAACCCTTCATTACATTCAGGCCAGTCTCAGTATCAGAAACTTGGCCATCCGTGCTACATTCCCATAAGAGTCCATCAACTCCTACATTTTCCAAGACAGCATGCTTGTTTGTAATGGGGATAGCCATGGGAGAGTCCTGCACTATCTGCCTCCCCCTTGTACCTTTCCTGGAGGTCACCCAGTACTATATCTGCAGACAGCCATGATATAGAGGTGCTGGTGTTGGACTGGGATGGACAAAGTCAGCAATCACACACACTAAGTTATGATCCAGCTCGTTTATTCAAATCACAAGTCTTTGGAGCATTGCTCCTTCATCAGCTGAAGTCTTCTAAGAGTTGTAATTTCGAATAAATTTGTTGGACTGTAACCTGGTGTCGTGTGACTTCTGACTTAAAAGGAAATCATCACTGTGATGACTTTATTGATTAATCTCATTTGGATGGCATATGATGCATTAAGAAATGTACCACCCTCACCTGCCCATTTTGTGGCATGAGCCCAGAAATTCTTAGGTCCTCTGACACTGTTAGAGACGTATATAGGGTTCTGCAGACCTAGAACAGTGAAGCAGTTTGTGTGAGTCATTTAAATGATTTTGGGGCCTGATTTTGGTACGGGGGCAGGCACCAGAAGCAGTCACCACATTTCTGGCTGGCAAATGTGTCCCCATGTAGGTGGTTGGAAGCAAACCAAATTTTCTCTGGGCCAGGAATCTAATTGATGAGGGGATGGGTCTGCTGGCCTAAGGTGCAGTAAATGGAGAGGGGCTGATGCCAGGGCAAAAGGAAGTTACAGGAACATTGGCAGTCACTGCTGCAGCTGTCCTTTGAGACTGAGGAAGTGAAACTAGCAAATAGTCAAAAAGAAAGCAAGACGGCATGGTGGCCCAGTGAGCAAAGACCAAAGAATAAAGAAAATTACAGCACAGGTACAGGCCCTTCGGCCCTCCAAGTCTGCGCTGATCCAGATCATCTATCCAAACCTGTTGCCTATTTTCCAAGGATCTGTATCCCTCTGCTCCCTGCCCATTCATGTATCTGTCTAGATACATCTTAAATGACGCTATCGTGCCAGCCTCTACCACCTCCGCTGGCAACGTGTTCCAGGCACCCATCACCAACTGCGTAAAGAACTTTCCACGCATGCCTCCCTTAAACTTTCCTCCACTCACCTTGAAATAGTGACCCCTAGTAACTGAGTCCCCCGCTCTGGGAAAAAGCTTTTTGCTATCCATCCTGTCTATACTTCTCATGATTCTGTAGACCTCAATCAGGTCCCCCTCAACCTCCATCTTTCTAATACAAATAATTCTAATCTACTCAACCTCTCTTCATAGCTAGCACCCTCCATATCGGGAAGCATCCTGGTGAACCGCCTCTGCAGCCTCTCCAAAGCATCCACATCCTTTTGGTAATGTGGCGACCAGAACTGTACACAGTACTCCAAATGTGGCCGAACCAAAGTCCTATACAACTGCAACATGACCTGCCAGCTCTTGTACTCAAATGCTCAGTGGTGAGCACTGCTGCCTCGCAGCCCCAGGGTTTGATTCCACCCTTTAGCGACTGTCTGTGTGGAGTTTGCACATTCTCCCTGTGTCTGTGTGGGTTTCCCTTGGATGCTCTGGTTTCCTCCCAGAGTCCAAACATTTGCAGTTTAGGTGAATTGGCCATGCTAAATTACCCATAGTGTCCAGGGACGTGTAGGTTAGGTAGGTTATGGGGTATGGGTCTGGGTGGGATGTTCCAAGGGGCAGTGTGGACTTGTTGGGCCAAAGGGCCTTTTTCCACACTGTAGGGATTATATTCTAATCACAGTGAGCAGCCTCTCAGTTTTAAGAAAGTGGAGAGAAATAGTTTTGGAGGGCTTCCTTTCTAAATATTGAATAATATGCAAGAAAAACTCTTGAGGTGTCTCTTAGCTTTCTCCTGTCAACTGGTTTGAATTATGTGTAATTAAAATAATTTGACTGAATATTGAAATGCTGGCTGTGTCTTTTGTTCCCTGGTTTGTGTTTCCTAAAGGTAAACAATGAAAAATGTGACCAATGAAGGCAAAGTAGTCTAAATAAGAGTGTTATTTAAATAAGGGACAACTGCATAATTCCAAAGTGCAGAACAATTTACTTACTCTGGTGCTTGAGTCACAAAAGGTTAATTTGCAAATCATGAGAGGTATGGAAGATATCTCTGCAGGAGATCCTCAGCGTAGTGTCCTAGGCCCAACCATTTTCAGCTGCTTCTTCAATGACCTTCCCTCCATCATAAGGTTGTAAGTGGTCAGAATTTGCCTCACACAAATGTCAGACAATAGCAAACTCCAATAAGAAGTAATCTAACCACTACCCCTTAACATTCAAATGCGTTACCATCACTGAATCCCCCAATATCAACATCCTGGGGCTTGCTATTGACAGCAGGACTCACCGCAAGATCACAGTGGCTGCAAGAGCAGGTCAGAGGCTAGGAATAGTGCTGCAAGTAGACTCCCCAAAGTCTGTCCTCTACCTGCAAGATTCAAGTCAGCAGTGTAATGGAATACTCCCCACTTGCCTGGATTCGTGCAGCTCCAACAACACTCAAGAAGCTTGACATCACGCAGGACATATCAGCCGCTTGAATAGCACCACATCATGACCAACTATTCCCTCTACCATTGATACTCAGTAGCAGCAGTGTATACTATCTGCAAGATGCATCACAGTTAGGCAACACCTTCTAAGCCTGCAACCCCTTCCATCCAGAAGGAAGGCCAGCAGATACATGGGAACACCACCACCTGCAATTCCCCTCAAAGCCACATAACAACTTACTTGTAAATGTATCACCATTCCTTCACTGTTGTTGGGGCAAAATCCTTGAATTCTCTCCCTGGGAGAATTTTGGGTCTATGTACAGCACATGGACTGCAATGGGCCAAGATGCAGCTTGTTACCACTATCTCAAGGGCAACTAGGGACATCAATAACCAATGGTTGTTATCCTTTATTATGAGAAAAAGTGAGTATAAAAGTCACGATGTTATGCTTCAGGTATGCAAGGCACTAGTGAGAACACATCATGAATATTATGTGCAGTTTTGGTCTCCATATTCAAGGAAGGGTCTAAATGCTTTGGTGGCAGTTCAGAGGATGTTAATTAGAGCGATACTGGGAATGGAGAAATTGTCCTATGGGGTTAGATCGGACAGGGGTGGGTATGTTGACACAGGGGCTTAGAAGAACGAAGAGTGCCTACAGTAAAGTGTATAAGATCTTGAATGATCTTGTCATGATGGCCATGGAAAGGACCCTCTTGTGGTTCTTTCCAGCACAAGTGATTTAATTAACAGTCACCCTTTCAAGACAAAGATGAGGAAATTTTGTTTGCTGTCAGAGAATGGTGCCACTTCAGTGCCTCAGAAGATGGTGGATGCGGGATCATTGAATATTTTTAAGGGAGGCAAGGATTGATTTGTGTTAGGTAGGAGAACCAGAGGGTTTGTGAGTAAATGGGAATGCAGAACTCGACAACACAAACTGATCTTATTGAATGTGAAGTGCAGGCTAGAGGGGCTGAATGGTCTATCTCTGCTCCTAAATCGCTTGTTGATAAGTATTGAAGGTACATTGACTAGATGTTATGCAAATACGAATCTGGAAATGTGAACTAGACGGAAACGGCTTTCCTCACAAAACCCAAATGAAGACTTCATGATTGAATGTCCTCTGACCAACTAATCACAAGCGTGCTCTTAATTTTATTCCATCCCACAGGAAGAATGTGGTGAATTTGGTCATTTATTTGAAATCGCCGTGGTAACCCTGTGACACCACTGGAGTCACTGCTTAATGGCTAATATACAATTAAAGTGAGGAAAGTAACCCCCATATCCATGGGCAGCATCATTTCCTTATCTGCTCACCGGAACTGAGCATATGGAGGTGTTCCTGTAATGTTTCCTCACAGATGCAATTCGCTGAAGGAGCTAAAAATGCATTAAAACCCTTTTCCTCCCAAATTCCGGATCATTTGACACAACAGGAGGTAACAAAGCTGGGTCAGGATTCCTGATCAGGAACAAAAACAAAGTTGCTGGAAAAGCTCAGCAGGTCTGGCAGCATCTGTGAAGGGAAAAACAGAGTCAATGTTTCAGGTGCGGTGACCCTTCCTCAGTGTTCCGAGGTAGGATCACTGGAGCCGGTTTTTGTTCCTTCAGTTTTTATTCAGGATTCCCGATGGTTCCCTGAAGGATTACATTGAGGCCGCGAGAGGCAACAACAACAGCCCAGAGGCAAGTACGCGGCCACGGGATCACAGCAAGATTGGAATCACTGAGATTGTTAGCAGCAGAGGAAAGGATCATGGATGTGGATCCAGTGCCAGAAACAGTTTAATGATCTAATACATTCTGACTAAGAGAGTGCAAACACTAAAAAGCCAGATCAAGCCATGGCTTATGGACTTTGCATCAATTACAGAAGCTGAGGAGATGCAGGGGGCATGCTACTAACCAACATTATAGGAGTTTGTGCTTAGGCCCTTGGACATGCACTGAGCCTTAGCACTGCAGATGGTGTAACCCTGTTGAATAACACTGCCTCGAAGGATATGTAGCTGTATGCATTGTCCAGGCAGGATGCAATTGCCTTATCTCTTTCTCTTGTCCTCACAGGTGCAGAGCACCCAAGAGGAGGCCGAGATCACTGGAGGTGTCCATTTATCCTTCCAGTGAGGGGCAGTGAAGAGGTAAATATGGAAAAGGCTAGAGTTCTCTTTTTGTATATTCACTGGTGCTATGTACCGCTTGCTGGGCCAGCATTTATTGCCCTTCCCTAGCTTCCCTTGTGAAGGCGATGGTGAGCTGCTTTCCTGAACTGCTGCGGCCCATTTAGTGGAGGTAGACCCACAATGCCCCTCTGGATGGAGTAATAGGATCTTGTTCCAATGACAATGAAGGAAAGGTAACTTCCCAGTGAATGGCTTAGGTGGGCCCTTGGGGTGGTGTTCCCATGTATCTGCTGCCCTTGTCCTTCCAGATGGGAGTGGGTGAGGATTTGGGAAGTGCGTTTAATATACCTTATTGAATTTCAGTGATGAGTGTTCTAGATAGTGCACAGTGATGCTTCGGACCATCTGTGGTTGAGGGAACAGATGTTTGTGGACGTGTTTCCAATCCAGCGCGTTACTTTTCCTGGATGGTGTCAAGCTTTTTGAGTGTTTTAGGATCTGCACTCATCCAGGCAAGTGGGGAGTAGGCCATAACACTCCTGACTTCTGCCTGGTAGATAGTAGTTCGCTCCACACTGCCCTCCAACCCCACCACACCCGGCACCTTCCCCTGCAACCGCAGGAAGTGCTACACTTGCCCCCACACCTCCTCCCTCAACCCCATCCCAGGCCCCATGACTTTCCATATTAAGCAGAGGTTCACCTGCACATCTACCAATGTGGTATACTGTATCTATTGTACCCGGTGTGGCTTCCTCTACATTGGGGAAACCAAGTGGAGGCTTGCGGACCGCTTTGCAGAACACTTCTGCTCGGTTCGCAATAAACAACTGCACCTCCCAGTCACGAACCATTTCAACTCCCCCTCCCATTCTTTAGATGACATGTCCATCATGGGCCTCCTGCACTGCCACAATGATGCCACCCGATGGTTGCAGGAACAGCAACTCATATTCCGCTTGAGAACTCTGCAGCCCAATGGTATCAATGTGGACTTCACCAGTTTCAAAATCTCCCCTTTCCCCACCGCATCCCAAAACCAGCCCAGTTCGCCCCCTCCCCCCACTGCATCACACAACCAGCCCAGCTCTTCCCCTACCCCCACTGCATCCCAAAACCAGCCCAGCCTGTCTCTGCCTCCCTAACCTGTTCATCCTGTCACCCATCCCTTCCTCCCACCCCAAGCCGCACCTCCATTTCCTACCTACTAACCTCATCCCACTTCCTTGACCTGTCCGTCTTCCCTGGACTGACCTCTCCCCTCCCTACCTCCCCACCTACACTCCCCTCTCCACTTATCTTCTTTTCTCTCCATCTTCAGTCCGCCTCCCCCTCTCTCCCTATTTATTCCAGTTCCCTCTCCCCATCCCCCTCTCTGATGAAAGGTCTTGGCCGAAACGTCAGCTTTTGTGCTCCTGAGATGCTGCTGGGCCTGCTGTGTTCATCCAGCTTCACACTTTATTATCTATTGTAGACCGGTATTGGGGAGTCACAAGGTGAGTTACCCACAGAAAGATTTGTTGCTTCTGACCTTCCCTATTAACCTTAGTATTTATAAACCTTGTCCAATTCATTTTCTAGTCCATAGTAACCTCAAGGATAATTGATAGGGGATTCAGTGATGTCTGCCTGCACTCAGTGTTGTGTGGACTTAGCTGATTTGACTGGACAGCTGGCTTACAATGTAGAGTGTAACAGTGTGGATTTAATTCCCACATCAGTTGATCTTACTAGGAAGTGCAGCCTCTCTCTCTGCCTTAAGTGAGGTGACCCTCAGGTTAAACCACTGCCAGTGATCTCTTACTCTCTAATGCAAGAGAGCCTATGGTGACTTTACCTTTACCCTTGGTACTGCAATGGAATGTCAGAGGATATAGCAGGATTTAAAATGTAAGATAGGCTGGAGACTTGGGCAGAGAAATGGCAGATGGAGTTTAATTTGGTCAAATGCAAAGTGATGCATTTTAGAAGATCTAATGCAGGAGGGAAGATTGTGTTGGTGCTAAGTCCTGGAGTGGATTTTAATCAGAATGTTCTAATTCTCAGTGCTACCACGAAGCTATAATTAATATTCACACATGACAATGCACTTTTATCACAATAGAAAATTACAGCAAAAATCTATGGTAAGCTGTTTATATATAAAAAATAAATTATTACTTTAACACTCAATATCTCTACAAATTTTATATACTTCCAAGTAAGAGACTGTACCGCGAGAGTCACAAATACACTCAAAATCAATACAGGAATAAACAGTACAGTATAGAAACAGGCCCTTTGGCCCACCAAGTCTGTGCTGATTCATGATCCCTTTCTAAACTAAAAACCTTTTGTTTCTACGTGATCCTTATCTCTCTATTCCCCGCCTATTCATACATGTTCAAGATGGATTTTAAACATTGCTATTATATCTGCTTTTACCACCTCCTCTAGCAGTGTGTTCCAGGCACTTACCACCCACTGTGTAAAAACCCTGTTGCTCACATGTCCTTTAAACTTACCTCTTTGTACCCTAAACCTATGCCCTCTAGTAATTGACATTTCTATCCTGGAAACAAGGCACCAACCATCCATGCTATCCATGTCTCTCATAATTTTGTGATCTTCTATGAGGTTGCCTCTCATCCTTTGAAGTTCAAGTTGAAAACAAATCATGTTTGTCCAATCTCTCCTCATAGTTAATACCATCCAAACCAGGCAACATCCTGGTAAACTGTTTCAGTACTGTTTCTATAGCCTCTACATGCTTCTCGGTAGTGTGGTGACTAGAACTGTAAACAATATTCCAAATATGGCCTAACTAAGGTTCTAAACAGTCGCATCATGACCTGATAATATTTATATTCTATGCCTCGAGCAATGAAGCCAAGCATGCCACATACCATCTCGATCACCTTATCCACTTGTGTTGCCAATTACATGGAAATGTGGACCTGTATGCCTAGGTCCCTCTGTATGTTGATGCTGCCAAGGGCTCTGCAATTTACTGTAATCTTCCCTCCTGCATTAGATCTTCTAAAATGCATCACTTTGCATTTGACCAAATTAAACTCCAACTGCCATTTCTCTGCCCAAGTCTCCAGCCTATCTTATATTTTATATCCTGCTATATCCTCTGACAATCCTCTTCCCCCAATCTTTCTGTCATCCACAAACTTACTAATCATGCCACCTATATTCTCCTCCAAATTATTTGTATATTTTACAAACACCAGGAGTACCAACACTGATCCCTGCGAAACATCACTCTTCACAGATGTCTAGCCAGTAAAATACCTCTCCATTGCTAGTCTCTGTCTTTTATGACTAAGTCAGTTCTGTAACCATCTTACCAGCTCACCACAGATCCCATGTGACTTCACATTTTGAATTAGCCTGTCAGGAGGAATCTTGTCAAAGGCCTTGCAAAAGTCCATATAAATAACATCTACCACCTTGCCCTCATCAATCATCTTTGTCACTTACCCAAAAAAACTCAATCAAATTTCTGAGACATGACCTTCCCTGCTCAAAGCCATGCTGTATAAGTCCATATTTTATCATATGTGAGTAAATCCTATCCCTGAGACGCTACCTCATGTTTAGGGGCATTTACTAAGCCTTTCTGGACACTTGAACAAATATGCAGGGACACAAGCTATCATGCTACAGATTTAGGAATGTCAAGCTGAACCAAGGCACACTGACCTTTCCTGGAATTACTTATGTGTATTTGCTTAAGTGGTTAAGTAATTCCAAACAAATTTTTTGCACAGTCTGAAAAATCTAATTTATTGAAGGTCTCTTTATTGCAACTGAATGCAGAAAACAAAAGATAACAGCTTGGAGCTGGAGGAACACAACAGGCCAAGCCGCAATTAGAGGGCAGGAAAGCTGACGCATCAGGTCGGAGCCTTCCTCAAAAATGGCCAAGAGAGTTTGAAAAGGCCATTTCTGAAGAAGAATGCCGATCTGATACGTCAGCTTTCATGCTCCTCTGATGCTGCCTGGCCTGCTCTATTCCTTCAGGCCCACGCTTTATTATCACTGACTCTGGCATCTGCAGTTCTTGCTATTGCAGAAAACAAAAGACTGTATTCCAACTGTGGCCTTAATTTTGACAAATTCAAGGTCACTAATGTATAAGCAACTAATGTATGGAACATTTCTTTTTAATTTGAATTCCTCTGTCTGTACTTCTATTTTCAAAGCTCATCTTAGTTACACCCTGGTCCTTTGCTTTACTAAGAATCTTCCTTTTACTGTATATTTTCTCTGCATATATAACCACCCACTCCTACAATCTTTTCTATTTCTTCCTGAAATCATGGCTTTTGGCTTTATCACTGCAGTTTTGACATCATTTATCATCTGATATCATCAACCAACTTACATCCAATCTTTCTTGCTTTCCTGCCCTTGTGACATCAGGGAGTTGCTGTCATTCCATCACAAAATTATACCCAATAATTCCTCTTTACCCATTTTGACACGTTTGTCTAATACCGGTCTACTTGATTTGATTTGATTTGATTTGATTGTCATGTGTACAGGAGTACAGTGAAAAGTATATAATGTTGCTACAGAAGGCGCTATCTCAGGCACAAATACCTAGGTACAGAATCTTAAGAACAAGTTTGAAAGAAGGAACTAAGTTAAAAGCTAAACATTGTGGTCATTGTAGTACAGCAATGGTCTGGATGTATTATCAGCTGGGCTGTTAATCCAGAAACCCAGATAATGAACTGAGGAGATAATAGGAACTGCAGATGCTGGAGAATCTGAGATAACAAGGTATAGAGCTGGATGAGCACAGCAGGACAAGCAGCATCAGAGGAGCAGGAACGCTGACATTTCGGGCCTAGACCCTTCTTCAGAAAAAATAATTGCCATTTTTCCTGAAGAAGGGTCTAGGCCCGAAATGTCAACTTTCCTATTCCTCTGATGCTGCCTGGCCTGCTGTGTTCATCCAGCTCTACACCTTGTTATCTCTAATGTTGTGTGGTCTAGAGTTCAAATTCCACTATGGTGGAATTTGAGTTCAATAAATATTGAATTAAAAATCTAACGATAAATGTGAATTGATTGTTGGGAAATTTCCATTTGGCTCACTAATGTCGTGTAGGGAAGGAAGCTGCCATGTTACCTTGTCTGGCCGACATGTGACTCCAGACCCACAGCAATGTGGTTGATTCTCAACTGCTCTCTGGGCAATAAATGTTGCCTAGCCAGTGATACCCTCATCCTGTAAATGAACAAATGACATCCTTCTTAGATTTCAGTAGAAAATAAAGAAATAAGGCTAGAAGCTTAAACTTTCTTAAGCGCTTCTCCTCGTTGGGACCACACTTTGCGAAATCACCTGGAGACCAGAAGTCCACGCTGAGGTCACACTGGGTAAAGAGTCTGCCACGTGCCACCATGATGGGCCGAGGGACCACCACACTAGGCCACAGAGAGATCGCTGCGTTGGGCCCAGAGACCACCAGGCCAGCCGAGAGTCTGCCACGCTGCGAGTTTCTGGACCTGTACACAAACAATGACATGCATTTTACAGACCATCATTAACATGGTAAAATGAATCAAGGTGCTTCACAAGAAAGTTATGAGGCTGTGGAACAAAGCATAGAACATAGATCATAGAACATTACAGCACAGTACAGGCCCTTCGGCCCTCGATGTTGTGCCGACCTGTCATACTGATCTCAAGCCCATCTAACCTACACTATTCCATGTACGTCCATATGCTTATCCAATGACGACTTAAATGTACCTAAAGTTGGCGAATCTACTACGGTTGCAGGCAAAGCATTCCATTCTCTTACTACTCTCTGAGTAAAGAAACTACCCCTGGCACCTGTCCTATATCTTTCACCCCTCAATTTAAAGCTATGCCCCCTCGTGCTTGCCGTCACCATCCTAGGAAAAAGGCTCTCCCTGTCCACCCTATCTAACCGTCTGATTATTTTATATGTTTCAATTAAGTCACCTCTCAACCTTCTTCTCTCTAATGAAAACAGCCTCAAGTCCCTCAGCCTTTCCTCGTAAGGCCTTCCCTCCATACCAGGCAACATCCTAGTAAATCTCCTCTGCACCCTTTCCAAAGCTTCCACATCCTTCTTATAATGCGGTGATCGGAACTGTACGCAATACTCCAAGTGCGGCCGCACCAGAGTTTTGCACAGATTCACCATAACCTCTTGTTTCCAGAACTCGATCCCTCTATTAATAAAAGCTAAAACACTGTAGGCCTTCTTAGCATGCCCCCTGAAAACACAGCAGTTCAAATGGATACGAGAGTTAGGGTTTTAAAAAGCTTCATAAAACATGAAGGAAGGGAGCAGACTCCAAAGCATAAAATCCCAGCTGCTGAAATTCCACTCAGTGATGCCCAAAGTCCTGCACTGGAGGAGGGTGCGGGAAGGTTCTGGGCTTTGGGGAGATGAGAGCTACAGGGCAAGGTTATGGGGGATTTCAAAATAAGAACAAGGCCTTTAAAAATTGAGGCTTTAATGAACTAGGAGACAACGCCATTCCACTAACAATAATAAGGAATGAATGAAGCTTCTTATTTCAAATTGCCTGCATTCCCTCAAAACATTAAACTGCCTGAGGCTGACATGGGCAAAGTTTACTAGGACATAAACTGGGGCCATTGGAAGTCTGTTGATTCAGTTATGTCATCATCTTAGGCTTGTAGCTTTCTGCCATTGGTCTTCACATGACTGAATGGATTGAATCTCAAACACATGTCTTTGGAGATTGGAGATTTGGAATAGGAGATTGCACAGGGTAGTGGGACCCAGAGAGAAGGATTTGCTTTCTTTCCTTTACTTCTCTGATGTTTCTCTGCTTTAACACTAAATATTTTGACACGAACAATACTGCTGTTAGATTGGTAAATTATTGCCATTTTGATAGATTGTCAATGCCGCTGCACGACAAAGGAGTGATTCAGAGTGCGTTTGAAGTGCTTTCTTTGTCCAGACTGGAACCATCTGTCAGTTGAGTTAACAAAATCTGGTGGAACAGATATTTTCAGCCCTCTGGATTGATAGTATATTTGCAGATGGCACCAAAATAGGTAGTGCATTGGACCATGAAGAAGATAATCTCACAGTACATCAGGACCTTGGTAAGATGAGCCGATGGGCCGAGGAGTGGCAGATGGAGTTTACTTTAGATAAATGCTGTATTTCAGTAAGGAAAACCAGGGCAGGACTCGTATAATTAAGGAAGGGTCCTGTGGAGTGTTGCCGTACAAAGAGACCTCGGGGCACAGTTTGATAGTTCCTTGAAGGTGGAGTCACAGGTCGATAGGATAGTGAAGAAGGTGTTTGGTACACTTGCCTTTGCAGATCAGTGCATTGAGTGTAGGAGTTGGGATGTCATGCTGCGGCTGTACAGAACATTGTTAAGGCCACATTTGGAATACTGCATTCAGTTCTATCCCCCATGATAGAGGAAAGATGTTGTTCAACTTGAAAGGGTACAGAAAAGATTTGCAAGAGCACTGCCAGAGTTGGAGGGTTTCAGCGATAGAAAGAACCTGAAAAGGCTGGGATTACTTACTCTGGAGCATCAGAGGCTGAGGAGTGACCTTATAGAAGTTTACAATATCATGAAAAACACGGAATGGAGTGAATAGCCAAGGTCTTTCTCCCAGGGTACAGGAGTCCAAAACCAGACGGCATAGGTTTAAGGTGAGCGGGGAAAGATTTAAAAGGGACCTGATTGGTAATCTTTTCATGCAGAGGGTGGTGCCTGTATGGAATGAGTTGCCAGAGGAAGTGATGGAGTCAGATTCCCTTCCATGCTGGAAGGGAATGGTTTTTTTCTGACAATCGGCACTGGTAGACCTATGCCCTCTAGATTTGGACTTCTCCACTCTAGGGAAAAGTCCTTGTCTATTCGCCATATCCATGACCCTCATGATTTTATAAACCTCCATAATATTACCCCTCAGCCTCCTATGTTCCAGGGCAAAAAGTACCAGCCTTTACAGCCTCTCCTCAAACATCCTAGGAACAAATAAAAAAGGACATCTTTTAAGATTATTTATAAAGCATATAGTTTTCTATTTTTGTGGGTGTTTAAGTGTTTACAAGCTGTGATCAGAGGAGGACAACTTGGACAGGTTTTCTTGAGTTTAACAAAGGAGGAGGTTGAATTTATTAGACTTAAACCAATCTTAGTAAAATAACTTCACATGCTCTGACATCTTTGCACACACAGCCTTGAAATTAGATTCTCAATTACCCACAGAGTCAATGGTAGGTGGGAACAAGTGTTGACGCAACTAGTAGATCAGCTATGATCTTAAATAAAAACAGAAAGTCCTAGAGAAACTCAACAGGTCTGGCAGTGTCTGGGCAGCAAACAACAGGGTTCACATTTCAGGCCCAATATGACTCTTCTTTGGAACTAATAAGAACTGGAAAATTATGATTTTTATGCTGTAGACAGACGAGAGAAGGAGCAAGCGGTGAGTGCGCCCAGAGCAAAAGATATAGTCAATGATAATGGTTGTAAAGGACTGATAGAGATGTGCTATAGGTGCCAATGTTAGCTCTGTAAAGGTGAACAGTGTAACCAACAAGACATGGTCAAGGGAGGGTGAAGGATGTAAGAAACGTGGAGTACAGTGGTCATACTCTGAACTTGTGGAACTCAATATTGAGTCCTAGACAGTGTGAACATTTGACTGTCCAACTCTGTCACCAGCATAAAAATTAGTTTCCAATCTCCTTTGAATTCCAAAGAAGAGTCATAATGCACGCAAAAAATTGACCTTTTTATACTCCATTGATGCTACAGCTCTGGCTGAGTTTCTCCAGCATTTTCTATGTTTGTGAGTGATTTAGTTATTTTTCTGGGAACACTAGTGCTATGTTAAATTCTTGTCAAATATTTTTGTCTTCTGCAGGGCATTCCTGAATAAATACATATTCTTTTACATGAGATGTTCCTCCTGTCAAATACAGGCGATCAGGGACCAGGGCTGGGGAGACATAGAGAGATAGAGAGAGAAAGAGGGGAATGAGAGAGAGAGAGAGAGAGAGAGAAAGAGAGACAATACTGACCCGCCTTCCTTCTCTAGCTGCCAGGCGACTTGAAAAAATCCATTTTCGGTGTATCCTGTAGGTGATATGATTATGTGATGTCGTTAAGCTAACTTACCTATTGTCCCATCGACCAAATAATTAGACTTAATGGTCCATTATCAGCAGTTGAATATGTCTGATGTTTGCCATTGATGCATTGTTAATGAAAAAGTAGGTAGGATTCTTGAAGAAGAATCATGCCCAACACGTTGACTACTCCTTCCCTCCGGATGCTACCTGGCTTGTTGTGTTCTTTCAGCCTCCTGCTTGATTACCTTGAATTCCTTTAAACTCCCCTGATTCTTGTGCTGGATAGATTCTGAAAAGTGGAATGTAGATTATAGAATCATAGATCATAGCATCCCTACTGTGTGGAAAAAGGTCCTTCGGCCCAACAAGTCCACACTGAACCTCACAGCATCCCACCCAAACCCCATTCCCCATAACCCATCTACTCTATATATCCCTGAACACTATGGAAAATTTATGATGGCCAATCCACCTAGCCTGCACATCTTTGGACTGTAGACTAATGCAAATTGTGGCAGTCATCTTGGATAATGTTATATTCTTGCAACAATGTCAGGAAGGCCCTATACCTTTAAGAATACCAGATATCGTCATGACATGTGACACATTAATATCAAAGGTCCTACTTTCTATATAGCCAGTCAGTTGGACAACCAATCAATGAAATATGTACTGTATGTAACAGCCATATAAGTAAGGGTAGAGCACACATCTGTGATTTTATATTAGTGTGCACAATCAGTTGGTAACAAACTTCTCAATTAGAAGTTAAATCTCTGTGATATGTGTTCCGTGGGTTAACATTTAAGAAAAACACATCCCACCTGGCTATAAGTTCAAATCATTTTATTTTGTGTCTTTAAAATGCCTCTTTTTGCAGTTCAAATAGTGTCTCCAGTCAATGGATTAAAAAAAGTCATTTTTTTAGCATAAAGCTTATCTTCAAGATGATTCAAAGAGACCCTTTCAACATTCTGCTAAGATTATACACCTTAATGCCTAAAATCACAAAGGCCAAGACCCAGTCCTACTGCACCACACTTTCTAATTATAACCACTTTGTCTCAGTCGGTCTGCTATAAAACAGACGTAATGGGGTGTAATTCCAGTTTCAGTGAAATCATTTTGCTCTGCAATTAATGTGCCCCCTGGGAAAGGGGTAGCTGTAAAGTAAACGTGCGACAGGACTTAACTCACACTAAGCGGGCTTATCATAGATAATGCTGGATGTGATAAGGCCATAAAATGAGCCACAGCATCACCTCCCCCTCACAATAGAAATCAAATCTAGCCTGTGGATTTATGATTTCTGTCGTGGGCTCAGCGCAGCTGAGTCTGACTCGATTATAGAGAAATTGTGAGATGAAATTTCCTTTCAGTTTGGACTTCTATAGGCGTCATGAATGATACTGCAGCAGAAACTTTCTTAAGAAAGTACTATTGATTCAGCAGAGGTACAGAATTAATTTCTGCAGCTCTGTCATCCTTTAGGTGCCAGGTATTATAAAGAGGCTGATTTTTGACCTGTTTGTTACGGGGAAAGAAATGGGTTGGTGGTGTTTAAAAACATTAAAGGTGTCAAGTACTTTTAAGCTGTTTTTGTAGCAGATCACAAATGTAAATTGGACTTGTCTGGTATAAATTTTGCATTAAACAATCATCATTATTTCCATGGACCATGTAGCTCAGAATGCAGCCTTTTATAGTTATAATATTTTAAAATTTTGCTGTTTGCTGCAATAAGGAAAGCTCAATTCTTATGGTACTCTTACTTTCCTAATGCAGAGAGTTCCCATTTTCTCCCTGCTGGGACATGCATTAACTTTCCTTGATGCTGCTGTGTTAATCTCAACTTCTTCTGCACCTTCAGCAGGCTCCCAGTTCTCCCCTTTAATGCTACTGACTATATTCAGTACCTGGACCTTTAGATTTCCTGTTTGCATGAGAGCCATTTAGACCAAACCACCTCCCTTTGTCAACAGCATATGCAATAGTTTCTGGGGACCATGAAAATTCTATGCTGGCACTTAATTTGCATCAATATAATATGCTTTTGGATGCACAACACAACAATGACAGTTTCTTTAAAAAGACAAGGCTATAGTCGGCCTTCCAATTATACCAAAATGACACAACCACTCACAGCAGTTCTGCCGTTAGTTGTGTGATTTAGAAATTATGAAAATAATTCATGTTAGAGTTTGGATTTTGAGCTAGTAGCATGTGGTTATTTGGACTGTGTGCATGGCAGGTTTTAATTATTCTTGTCAGTCTTTCTGGAGCCACTTGTTTTAAATACTAGTATGAATGAGAGTATTCCTGAAGTAATCATTGGAAGTGCAAGAGTTTTACATTTGACAGAGGAAATATTGAAAAGCATTGGCTTGCTTTCAGTTTACAAGAAACAGGAATTGATTTTTGTTTTGTTCATGGGGATAAATACCCATTGCTTGAAAAATTGTTTTCAGAAGGTCAAGTTGAAGATAAATGTCTGAAGCAATTTCTTCTGAAGAAAGAAGATAGTTCAGAACATTTTACCTCGGTACATGTGTTTAGTTCAAACATTCCAGATCAGAAGTGTTTTGATAGAGCACTGACAGGATCATTTGAAGCTACAAGTATCTAAAATCAGCTCATGGAATCCCTGCCATGTGGGATCAGGTTATTCAGCCAACAGAGTCATCATGAACCCTCCAAACAGCATCCCTCACAGACCCACTCCCTACCCTATCCATGTATTTTCTATCCTCGACACTATGGGAAATTTACCATGGCCAGTTCACCTAGCCTGCACATTTTTGGACTGTGGGAGGAAACTGGAGCACCTAGAGGAAACCCACACAGACACGGGGAGAATGTGCAAACTCCACATAGACAGTTGCCCGAGACTAAAATCAAACTTTGATTCATGGCACTGTGAGGCAGCAGCTTTAACCACTAAACCACCATGCCGCTCAGTTGTGTAATAATAGAGAAAGAAAAGCTATCAGATTCTGAAGACCAGTAACAGAGCAAAAACAGACTGTTGAAGCAAACCCTTGAAGTGATAGAGAAGCCAAATATGTCTGGTATTTGATTATTTTAACATAGTAGCATTGAGATAGAAGGGATTGTATTTCTCCATGTGTTTAAAAATTTTTTGTATGTGATATTTGTGAATAATTTGGATTGCTCTATTTCATCTTAATTTCTTTTGCATAATAAACTTCTGTTTTATTATTTAAACCAAATCTGCAACATTGTGTGCCTGTGTTTCAGTGAAAGACCATGATGTCACTGGCTAACCAACACTTATTGCCAAGCCTAGTTGCTTTTGTGAAGGTGATGGTTCACTCCGTTCTTGATTCCCAGCAGTCCACCTGCTGTAGGTTGACCCACAATGCCCTTAGGGAAGGAATTCCAGGGTTTTAACCCAGTGACAGTGAAGAATGGCAATATATTTCCAATTCAGGATGACGAGTGGCTTGGGGATGGCCTTAAAGTTGGTGACGTTCCCATGTATCTCCTTGTCCTTCTAGATGGAAATAGTCGTGAGTTTGGAAGGTGCTGTCTAAGCATTTTTTGGTGAATTTCTGAAGTGCGTCTTGTAGATGGTACACACTGCTGCTAGCGAGCATCAGTGGTGGAGGGAGTGGCCGTTGTGGATGTGATGCCAATAAAGTGGGCTGCTTTGTCCTGGATGATGTCAAGCTTCTTGGATATTGGTGGAGCGACCCAAATCCAGGTGGGCAGTATTCCATCACACTGCTGACTTGTGCCTTGTAGAGAATAGACAGACTTTGGGGAGTCAAAAAGGAAGTTACTTACCGTAGTATTCCTCACCTCTTACATGCTCTCGTGGCCATTGTGTTCATGCGGTGAGTCCAGTTGATCTTCTGGATAATGGTAACCTCCAGAATATTGATAGTTGGGGATTCAGTGATGATAATCTCAAGGATTGTCAAGGGGTAGTGTTTAAATTGTCTCTTATTGTAGATGGCCATTGCCTGGCATTTGTGTGTTGCGAATGAATTGATTGGCTTGCTGAGCCATTTCAGAGGTAAGTTACAAGTCATAGTTACAAATCGTTGAATGAAAAAAAATGTAGATCTGGAGTCATTTGTAGACCAGACCAGGAAAGGATGGGATATTTCCCTCCCTGAAGGAGAAAAATGATCAATGATAGTTTCATGATCACCATGACTGAGACTAGCTTTATATATTTATGTTGTATATCAGATTTTATGAACTGAATTTCCATCAGCTGAAAGAGGCATTTGAACCAATTTGCCCAGAGCATCAACCTGGACTTCCGGATTAATCCTCCAATGACATAATCACAGACCACCATCACCCCATGGCAATTAAGAATGAATGTGTCTAATTAATTAAAAAATAGATAACTTATGGATAATAACAGGTAACAGATATAATTAGTAGATGTTAAATAGTACATGAATTTAAGTTCCTCACTGTGTTTTATGCAGTGCATTTACACACCAACATTTACCCATTTTAAGTAACAAGTTTGCAATGTATAGTGCATTGACCAACTTAAATTACATCACTGGTGTTAAGCATATGTGCCACTGATGTCCACCCTGGTAATTCCAGCTTGAAATCAACTCGATCAACTTCACAGCATAGACCTTAATATGTCAAACCTGCAAAGATTTCAAGACTCAGAATCTATCTTTGCGTTCAGAAGATAAATGGGCTATATGCCTGATGATCAGCCCTGGAAACCCATTATCCTGCATTTGACAACTGCTAGGTTGAATTATTTTCTGAGTTGATTGTGTGAGCTTTCACAAATGTGAGAAGTACAACTGAGCTGACGAACCTTCCCCAAAGAATTCCAAGCCCAGTTTATCACAGTAACAACTCCTTCCTTAGTTTTTTGGCAGTGGGTTTTTAACATCCATTCTCCAACAAGGAATGGGTAATACAGTAGCAAAAGTAAGAATGAGGCTTGTCCATTTGGCTCACTGCCCAGTTTGGTCTGATTGTAATAGTAAAGTTGTAGGAGGAGAGAGTCCAAAGCCAATGGGGTCGCCACTTTACATTTGACGAGCAGGCTGTGTGGTATCATTGAGGACTAAATGCAATATGAACCTGAGGCTTGAGGGTAGTTGGGGGAGGGGGCAGTGTAGGGTGAGTCAATTCTAGAATTGCCTTGAGACCTCCAAAAGTTAAAAACATATATGTAGAGCCATTGCTGGGTGCAACACAAGATGAAAAAAAGAGAAAGGTTCTTGGAAAAATAAAGGTTCAACCTTTCTATTTAATAGCTGAAAGTGGAAAAAAGAAGAATGTTTTTGAGTCATAGGATTGTACAGCAAGAAAGTAGACCCTTTGGTCCCCAAATCCATGCTGACTAGATGTCCTAAATTAATCTAGTCTCATTTGCCAGCATTTTGTGTTTATTCCTCCAAACCCCTCCTACTCATATACCTATCCAGATGACTTTTAAATGTTGTAATTGTACCAGCCACCACCACTTCCTTTGGCAGCTCATTCCAAACATACATCACTCTCTGTGTGAAAAACCTATTCCTTAAGTCCCTTTAAAACCTTTCCTCGCTCACCTTAAACCTATGTCCACTAGCTTAGGACTCCACTAACCTGGCAAAAAAGATCCTGGCTATTCACCCTAACTATGCCCCTCATGATAAACTTCAAAAATGTCACCACTTGGCCTCAAATGCTGCAAGGAAAATAGTTCCACCCTCTTCATTCTCTTCTCATAGCTTGAAGCCTCCAACCCTGGCAAGATTCTTGTACACCTTAACAACATCTTTCCTATAGCAGAATTGAATGCAATGTAATAAAAGTGGCATGCTTGACTGACAGCTCAAGAAGCATACATAGAACATAGAACATAGAACAGTACAGTACAGAACAGGCCCTTCAGCCCACAATGTTGTGCCGACCATTGATCCTCATGTATGCACCCTCAAATTTCTGTGACCATATGCATGTCCAGCAGTCTCTTAAATGACCCCAATGATCTTGCTTCCACAACTGCTGCTGGCAACGCATTCCATGCTCTCACAACTCTCTGTGTAAAGAACCCGCCTCTGACATCCCCTCTATACTATCCTCCAACCAGCTTAAAACTATGACCCCTCATGTTAGCCATTTCTGCCCTGGGAAATAGTCTCTGGCTATCAACTCTATCTATGCCTCTCATTATCTTGTATACCTCAATTAGGTCCCCTGTCCTCCTCCTTTTCTCAAATGAAAAAAGTGCAAGCTCAGTCAACCTCTCTTCATAAGATAAGCCCTCCAGTCCAGGCAGCATCCTGGTAATCCTCCTCTGAACCCTCTCCAAAGCATCCACATCTTTCCTATAATAGGGCGACCAGAACTGGACGCAGTTTTCCAAGTTAATAAAATGTGAGGCTGGATGAACACAGCAGGCCAAGCAGCATCTCAGGAGCACAAAAACTGACGTCTCGGGCCTAGACCCTTCATCAGAGAGGGGGATGGGGAGAGGGAACTGGAATAAATAAGGAGAGAGGGGGAGGCAGACCGAAGATGGAGAGTAAAGAAGATAGGTGGAGAGAGTATAGCTGGGGAGGTAGGGAGGGGATAGGTCAGTCCAGGGAAGACGGACAGGTCAAGGAGGTGGGATGAGGTTAGTAGGTAGATGGGGGTGCGGCTTGGGGTGGGAGGAAGGGATGGGTGACAGGAAGAACAGGTTAGGGAGGCAGAGATAGGTTGGACTGGTTTTGGGATGCAGTGGGTGGGGGGGAAGAGCTGGGCTGGTTGTGTGGTGCAGTGAGGGGAGGGGACGAACTGAGCTGGTTTAGAGATGCAGTAGGGAAAGGGGAGATTTTGAAACTGGTGAAGTCCACATTGATACCATATGGCTGCAGGGCTCCCAGGCGGAATATGAGTTGCTGTTCCTACAACCTTCGGGTGGCATCATTGTGGCACTGCAGGAGACCCATGATGGGCATGTCATCTAGAGATTGGGAGGGGGAGTGGAAATGGTTTGCGACTGGGAGGTGCAGTAGTTTGTTGCGAACTGAGCGGAGGTGTTCTGCAAAGTGGTCCCCAAGCCTCCGCTTGGTTTCCCCAATGTAGAGGAAGCCGCACCGGGTACAGTGGATGCAGTATACCACATTGGCAGATGTGCAGGTGAACCTCTGCTTAATGTGGAATGTCATCTTGGGGCCTGGGATAGGGGTGAGGGAGGAGGTGTGGGGGCAAGTGTAGCATTTCCTGTGGTTGCAGGGCAAGGTGCCGGGTGTGGTGGGGTTGGAGGGCAGTGTGGACGAACAAGGGAGTCACGGAGAGAGTGGTCTCTCCGGAAAGCAGACAGGGGTGGGGATGGAAAAATGTCTTGGGTGGTGGGGTCGGATTGTAAATGGCGGAAGTGTCGGAGGATGATGCGTTGTATCCGGAGGTTGGTAGGGTGGTGTGTGAGAAGGAGGGGGATCCTCTTAGGGCGGTTGTGGCGGGGGTGGGGTGTGAGGGATGTGTTGCGGGAAATACGGGAGACATGGTCAAGGGCGTTCTCGATCACTGTGGGGGGAAAGTTGCGGTCAATAAAGAACATAGATGTCCAAGTTCTTTAAGGACCGCAACTTTCCCCCCACAGTGATCGAGAACGCCCTTGACCGCGTCTCCCGCATTTCCCACAACACATCCCTCACAACCCGCCCCCGCCACAACCGCCCCAAGAGGATCCCCCTCGTTCTCACACACCGCCCTACTAACCTCCGGATACAACGCATCATCCTCCGACACTTCCGCCATTTACAATCCGACCCCACCACCCAAGACATTTTTCCATCCCCACCCCTGTCTGCTTTCCGGAGAGACCACTCTCTCCGTGACTCCCTTGTTCGCTCCACACTGCCCTCCAACCCCACCACACCCGGCACCTTCCCCTGCAACCGCAGGAAATGCTACACTTGCCCCCACACCTCCTCCCTCACCCCTATCCCAGGTCCCAAGATGACATTCCACATTAAGCAGAGGTTCACCTGCACATCTGCCAATGTGGTATACTGCATCCACTGTACCCGGTGCGGCTTCCTCTACATTTGGGAAACCAAGCGGAGGCTTGGGGACCACTTTGCAGAACACCTCCGCTCAGTTCGCAACAAACAACTGCACCTCCCAGTCGCAAACCATTTCCACTCCCCCTCCCATTCTCGAGATGACATGTCCATCATGGGCCTCCTGCACTGCCACAATGATGCCACCCGAAGGTTGCAGGAACAGCAACTCATATTCCGCCTGGGAACCCTGCAGCCATATGGTATCAATGTGGACTTCACCAGTTTCAAAATCTCCCCTTCCCCTACTGCATCCCTAAACCAGCCCAGTTCGTCCCCTCCCCCCACTGCACCACACAACCAGCCCAGCTCTTCCCCTCCACCCACTGCATCCCAAAACCAGTCCAACCTGTCTCTGCCTCCCTAACCTGTTCTTCCTGTCACCCATCCCTTCCTCCCACCCCAAGCCGCACCCCCATCTACCTACTAACCTCATCCCACCTCCTTGACCTGTCCGTCTTCCCTGGACTGACCTATCCCCTCCCTACCTCCCCACCTATACTCTCTCCACCTATCTTCTTTACTCTCCATCTTCGGTCTGCCTCCCCCTCTCTCCCTATTTATTCCAGTTCCCTCTCCCCATCCCCCTCTCTGATGAAGGGTCTAGGCCCGAAACGTCAGGTTTTGTGCTCCTGAGATCCTGCTTGGCCTGCTGTGTTCATCCAGCCTCACATTTTATTATCTTGGTATTCTCCAGCATCTGCAGTTCCCATTATCTCCGCAGTATTCCAAGTGCGGTCTAACCAAAGTTTTATAGAGCTGCAACAAGATCTCACGACTCTTAAACCCAATCCCCCTGTTAATGAAAGCCAAAACACCATATGCTTTCTTAACAACCCTGTCCACTTGTATGGCCATTTTAAGGGATCTATGTATCTGCACACCAAGATCCCTCCGTTCCTCCACACTGCCAAGCATCCTATCCTTAATCCCGTACTCAGCTTTCAAATTCGACATTCCAAAATGCATCACCTCGCATTTATCCAGGTTGAACTCCATCTGCCACCTCTCAGCCCATCTCTGCATCCTGTCAATGTCCCGCTGCAGCCTACAACAGCCCTCTATACTGTCAACGACACCTCCAACCTTCGTGTCGTCTGCAAACTTGCTGACCCATCCTTCAATCCCCTCATCCAAGTCATTTATAAAAATTACAAACAGAAATTAGGAGATAATTAGGAGATAATTGCTTTCTGATCAGTGTAGAAAGCCATCACACCAACAGAAAATGATGCAGGGTCAAGGCCCAAAATGTCAGCTTTTCTGCTCCTAAGATGCTGCTTGGCCTGCTGTGTCCATCCAGTATCACACCTTGTTATCTTGGATTCTCAGCATCTGCAGTTCCTATTATCTCTGAAACACCAATATGGTGGATATGTTGAATGACCAATGGGTAGAAGCATTACAATTGGAGGGAGAAGTCCAGTGATAAAACCTCCAAGGAATACATCCAGCCCAATTGGCAACTTTAGGCTGTCACAAAATTAATCTAGAGCTACAGTGGTGAGTTTTCTTAAAACATATTTTTTCAGCTCACTCGCTCTGTCCTGAAATTGAAAATGTCAATTGGCCAAGACCATAGGGACTGCAAACATGGGAGCAAAAGTAGGCCATATGTCCATCATATCTGCTCCACATTCAATGAGATCATAACCTGTTAACCCTCAACTCCACTTTCCTTTCTGTTCTCCATAACCATTGATTCCTTTACTGATTAATAATCTGACTAATCCAGCCGCAAATGCAATTAACTTCCCAGTCTGTACAGTTAGCATCCTCCTGAGAAGTGAAATCCAGACCTCCAGTCACTTTGCCATAAAGAATTTCAATCACATCTAACTAAGCTCTCATTTGAGGATTGCTCCCATTCTTTCTAGATGCCTCACCCAAAAAAGTAACTTCTTTGCAAGTATCCCATTCAATCCCCTTCTCATTTTAACAGGTGGGTGATAAACAAATTTTATGGGGTCACTTTTGCAAATAATAATAGACATTAAGTCCAGTTGGACCGATTAGCAATGGTCTGTAGTGTAAGGTGTGCATATGAAGGAAAAGCTTTTTGTCTATAACCCTTAGTCAAGATGTAATATGCTCAGAAACGGAGGTGACCTGTGTTCCTTTCCTTCTCTGCTAAGTATAAATCAGGAAGTTGTGCTTCGAGTTACTGCTGTGATCATTATAGCTACATGCCATTTTCATTCTACGTGAGCAATGAGGCTAATCTCAGGTAAAGCTGAAAGTTTGGTGCAAATGATTTTTGTGAGCAGCCCTCAACTGTTAGTGCAGCAAAGAAAAGCTTGCATTTATGTTACATTTTTCACAGAGATCAGATGGCTTAGTGAAGTACTTTCAAAATGAATTTGTTTCAATGTAGGAAATGTGGCAGCCAATTTGCTCACAGCAAGCTCTCGCAATTCTACAGTTATGTGGAATTTGTTTTGTGATGTTGACTGATAGACAAATATTGGTCAAGATACTGAGGATAACTCATCTGTTACTCCTCAAAATGCTGCTGTGGGATCTGTTACATTGGCCTGCGATAAAAGGTTCAGTTTAATGTCTGATCTATGGGGTGGTACCTTCAGCAATGCAGTGCTGCCTTGGATTGGCATGCTGGCTCACTGCTGCCTCACAGCACCAGGGACCTGGGTTTGATTCTATCCTCGGGTGACCGTCTATGTAGAGTTTGTACAATCTCCTTATGTCTGCATGGGTTTCCTGCGGGTGCTCCGGTTTTCTCCCAAAGCCCAAGATGTGCAAGATAGGAGGATTAGCCATTGGAAATGCAAGGCTACAAGGATAGGGTGGGTCTGGGTGGGATGCGCTTTGGAAAGTTGGGGTGGAACCAATGGGCAGAGTGGCCTGTTTCTGCACATTGGGATTCATTGTAAGTATAGGAGAGAATAACCAAACCTTCTGTCATGGTCTAGAGGAGGTATAAACAGACAATAGCTTAATCATTATTACCTGCTACTGTCTGAAAATGTGGATCAGTGGGAATGATCTGAAATTGGTGAATTTGGTATTTGGCACAGAAGGTGAGTGTTATAAAGTGGACGTTGACCCTCTCCCTTTCTACTAAAAACTGACACCAAAACACCCAAAGAGGAACACCTTGCCCTATAATCTGTAAAAGGAGTGTGAAAAGTGGTGTAACCTGCCTTTCAGCAACTTCTTGTAACAAATAAATCCTTGACACTCACTTTACAATCAACAAATAATAATTTATTTATCCAACTCTAACAGTGATCAAATTAACTAAGCTATTAACATGCTGAATAAATCCCTTTTAACTACTAATTATTCCCAAATAAAGCAAGATCCTAATGGTATGCTGTTCCAATAAATATGGATCCCACTTATAAAAGAGAAAAGAAAAGAATTTAATCTCTTAAAGTTACAGCTAGGTTACATGTCTCCCGAAATGTTCTGTGCCTTCTCTGTCGATTCTGCCATCACAACCACTTTGTCTGTCAATTCCTGTGTCAGAAACATTAATTAGTTTTGCCGTTGGTACCTTTGATATTTAGGTGGTACTTTCTCTTACGCATAGAGGAAGCTTGAGAGCCAATGATTCTGTCTCAAGATCTGAGGGCTGTTAACTCTGGTGGATGGCAGTTAGCTCTCTGCTCTTTGTCCAACTGTCCCCTTCCTTTATACCCTTGATGACATATCAATATTTCTTACAATACAATTGGTCCTATGTTGTCCAAACCATCAGATTTAATTTAATTAGTTTTTGGTATCTAAGTACCTGGTACAAATTGATTGGTAAAATTCAAAAGCTGGTTATCTTGGTAAAAAGCTGCTGATTGGCCTGCTAATTTATGGCCTTTTGAAACAAATGTTTCAATTTGGGTGCTCTCTGTGTTCTTGCAAGCTATCAAGCTGCTGCTCCCAGTCATCGACTTTAAATTTCTAAACATAGATAAAGCACATCATCTTTTAAAGAGACCACACAATTCTTTCCCCATTTTACCAGCACCAAATTCTAACTTCTTGCCTCCCAATTCCCAAGCACTCTAACTAGCTTTGCAACACTAGAAAGTGTCTAACTCAAAGATGAGGTGCCATTCTTTGAACTTCCATTGAGATAACTAGGACAATTAACGGGAGCTGTAAACTGTTCAGCTGAAACAGAAGATCTAATCATTTGTTTCACATTTGTGTATGGGAGCTTGCTGTGTCCAAAATGGCTACTGTGCTCTTTTCCATTAATCAGTGCCTACACTTCATGAGAACTTCATTAAAAAGAACTTCAAAATGTCCAAAAGCTGTGAAAATAGCTATGGAAATGCAAATTCATTTATTCTTCAGGTGATGATATGTTACTGTTTAATCAAGTGATTTGGCTTAACTATACCTAGGCAAACATGGGATGTCAGCTAATGACCAAAGCTCATCTTTTTAAATGTCCAATAAATAGCAGTCTTAGCCCGTTGTATAAGGCTATGGACTTCAGCCAGCCTCAATCAGACTGAAATCCATAATAAGAGACAGAATTAGTGTGATAGATAATAAGTTCATTAGCCAGTGGGCCCTCGAATGGAAAGATCTCTGTTAACTCTTGAGTCCCATTTCCTGGCACAGTTCTCCCTTCTAGGCTGCAATACAAATTAATCATTGGATGCTCATTGAGCTGAAAGAAAAGAAATGACCTAAATGAATTGGAACTGTTACAATAGGTCTTTTTATTCCCATGAAAAGCTTGGTAATAATGTAATTACTGAGTAAATGTCCAGAGCCAAAGAAATTGAGATGAGGCCTATTAAAAATGACGGGCAGAATCTTCCCAAAGCCCAATGTCAATTGAGAAAACGTGGCAAGGTTGTAAAAATGCTTGATGGCCAAAACAAAAGGCTATATTCTGCAACCACATTTTCAACATTGAGATGAGAATCTCATTCATGAGCGGTGAAGAGTATTTGCATCTACTTGTGTGGATGAGGAGGATATTAAATATCTCTGGACTCATGATGACCAGTGAGACAAGAACCAGGTGTCCCAGTCTAAGGATAAGGGCTAGGCCGTTTAGGACAGAGAGGAAAAGAAATTTCTTCATCCAGAGTGTGGTGATTCTGCAGAATTCTCTGCCACAGAAAGTGGTTGAGATCAAACCATTGAATCTTTTCAAGAAGGAATGAGATATACTTTACTTTGCAATAAAGGGGTCAAAGGGGATGGGGAGAAAGTGGGAACAGGGTATTGAGTGAGATGATCAGCTATGATCATATTGAATAGTGCAGCGGGCTTGAAGGGCTGAATGGCCTACCCAGGTTTCGATGTGGTGGACAAAGTAGAGCTTCCAGCAATGGCCAATGAATCTTGCTCAGGTGACAGGTCCTGAGGTTTTCAGCATCACCAACGTGAGTGATCACAGTTATCTTCCACAAAGCATCCTGTCCACACACAGGGGCGCACAAGATCTATACCAGACGCTGCTCCCACCAACCTTGGCTCTTTGAGCCCAGACGCCCGTGGGGGAGGCAAGTCCTGAAGGTCAGCCCTAGACTGGAGGCCATCGGTGTTGGGGGGTGGTGTCCCAGAGCAGAAACCATTGCAGGGCAGCGATGTCTGGACTGGAGGCTGCCATGGGGAGATGAGACCCTTGCAGATTGGAGGCAAGGCCTTGAGTTTTGAATCCAGGCTTGGTCTGAAGACTTAGCCCAGTGAGGTCTGGAGGTTAGGTGCTGACATTGACTTGGGCGAAAGGACTGTAAATTGAGTGCTTTTCTTCCTTTTCATTCTTATGCTGGACTTTTATTTATTACTCTCTCAATCCTATACTAAATATTTAAGTATCTGTACCTCGGTAACTTGTACTTAAGATGGCACTATAAGTGGCAACATTTCAAACATTTCTCTGCACTCATTCAAGTCAACATGACTATAAAGCTAATTTGATTCTGTAGGCTGTTTTCTCCAAAACTGTCAGGAAGTGAAGGATTGAATGAAATAACAATGTGTGGCACAACTGCTATTGCTGATACAGATGGGGGAGAAATGACCCCTTTTGAGTGAGTAGGCAGTGCAGAGGGCATACAGAGTTTGTAACCTTAGTGCTAAAGCAGGTGAGAGCAAATGAGGAATAATATTGCAGGCAATAGTGGGAGGTGGAAGGTGGGTACAAGACCAGAAGTAAAGTGAATCTGGTCTAGCAGAGGGAAACTGATGGCACAGATGCTTGTGGAGAGCAGGAGGGCTGGGAATTGCTGGTGACCTCCTCAGGTCAGGCTGGCAAAGTCTGGAGGCATGCTTACCTCTGGCAGAGCTGAGGGAAGAGGACATTCCTCCTCTGCACCACTCTGTCCACCAGAACGTCCTCCATCACAGAGGTAACAGTCCACCATCACTGGGGCCATTCACAGAAGCACACAATGCAGGGACTGACAATGCTTGACCTGTGCACAACAAAAATGGTGCCGATGTCGAGAGTCCCAGGAGCTTCTCTGATTCTATTGAGACCCCAATAGTGGACAGTACTTCCACCTCTGATAAGAGGGGTGATAATGCAAGCAGAGCGCCATGGTGTCCAGTTCATCAGACAAGTTGCGAAGACAGATTGGCATGAGAAAACTCACTAGTTGAGAAACCCTCCATCAAATTCATCAAAATTGGCACTTGGACAACTTCTGCTAAAATCCGACTCTATTAAACTTCGCTGTCAAGCAAATGCTGTAAGTACTAAAGAAGGTGAAGCAGAACAGAAACCTTGAATATGTATCTTCTGGCAATCCTCAGTCAATCAGAACTAATTTTTCTCAAACAGTCAGGAATCTTTTCTTCTCCATAACTAATCACTGTGATCATTTGAAACTGGCATTCTTAAGTTTGCTCAGATGAGGGTGAAATAAAGCTTCATCAATATTGCTCTGTTTTCAGCAATGCCCAGCTTCTATATGAGCAAGGCACTGAAGAGGAATTTGTACATTTCTGTCTTGGCAAAGTAAGTATTTAACTGCAAATGCTGTTTCCATGAAAATGCAGGAATCTGCATCTATGAGGGGATGATGTTAGAGACATCAAGTAACTGCATCACTAAAACCAAGACTAAGATTTTATAATATGAATTCTGTGCACCGTCCTGTATCTCTGACCTATTGCCTTATAGAAAGGGAATTAATAAGTACACTGAGATTATTTAATCTTGAATTTCATTCTTTTTTCTTCAAGTCAGTCTGAAAATTCTCACCTTTGTCATTTTGATCAATGAGTACCAGAACCAAAAAGCAAAAATCTCAAACTTTGAACATTTTATTTGAACCTAGATAGGGCTTTAAACTAAATAATGCAAGGTGGGTTCAGTGGCATTGAAAATTAGAAAATCAAAGGTGAGGGAGAAGGTAGGATTAATGATTAATGAAAGTGATAGGATTGATTATTTTCAGAAAATAAAAGGAAGGGACAAAAGTGTGAAGGCCATATTATATCCACAAAAGTGAAGCAATATTTGATAGTAGATCAAACTTAAAGGCTTTGTATCTTGATGCATGAAACATTTGGAATGAGCTTGAAATGATGGCACAATCAAGGTAAATGAATGTAATCTCATATCCGTTATTGAGACATGGTTATACAGATGTCAAAACTAGGAACTTAATACTGACGGGCATTTAATATTTTAGAAATACAGGAGGGATGGAAAAGGTGGTGGGTAGTACTGTTTATAAGAGATGAAATTAGGAGAGTTGTGAGAGATGATCTGAACTCCGATGATGTATAGTGCATTTGGGCAGGGGTAAAAAAGTGCGAGAGAAAGCAGACATTGGCAGGAGAAGTGTACTGACCCACAAACAATGTTCACGCTGTGAGAAAGGCTATAAATCAACAATTAATAGGAGCAAGTAAAAGTAATAGAGCAATAATTATAGGTGACTTCAATCATCATACTGATTAGGTCAATCAAAATGGAAAGGGTAACAATGATAACAAGCTCATAGAGTGCACTAGGAATAGTTTCTTAGAGCAATATATCACGGGTCAACAAGGGAGCAGGTTGTCTTGGATCTGATTTACTTTCAACCTCAAAGTAAGCTGGACTAAAAACATAAATTGCTGGAAAATCACAGCATGTTTGGCAGCTTCTGTGGAGAAAAAGTTGGTGGCTGGGAAAATGTCACTGTACATGCAAAAGATAGAGTAGGGGGAGAGGGTAAGGAATAAATGATACTTGGGGATAGAGCCCAAAGACACAGAAGAAATGTTGGATAGTAAAAGGAATGGAAAACTATCTGGCTAGGAGAGTGAATAGCTGTTAATGGAGACTATTAATGGTTAACAATGGATAGTGTGTAATGGTAGACTGTATGATAACAAGGTCTGGTGTGTGGGGTAAGTGGCTTGGACATGGGAGATCTTAGGTCTTAAAATTGCTGAACTCGATATTGACTCTGTAGGGCTGCAGCCCCCCAAGCAGAAAATGAGGTGTTGTTCTTCTAGCTTGTGCTGAGCTTTGCTGGAACACTGCAGCAAGCTACAGTCAGAGATGTTGACCAGGGAACAGTGTGTTGTGTTAAAGTGGCAGGCAACAGATAGTTCAGGGTCTTTTTTGCAGGTAAAATATGGGTGTTCTGCGAAGCAGTCACCCAGTCTGCTTTGTTGCCCCAGTACACAGGAGACCATGTTGTGAGTGGCGAATGCATTAGGCTAGATTGTGTGAAGTGCAGGTAAAGCTCTGTTTCACCTGGAAAGTATGTTTGAGCCCTTGGATACTGGGGAGGGAGGAGGTAAATGGGCAGGTATTGCACCTTTGCCAGTTACAGGGGAAAGTGCCGTAGGGCTGTGGTGGGGGTGTTGGGAGTAAAGGAAGAGTGGATCAGGGTGTCCCAGAGAGAATAGTCCCTGTGGAAGGCGGACGAGGGAGGGGAGGGGAATATGTGTCTGGTGGTGGCATCTTACTGGAGGTGGCAGAAGTAGCGTCTGCTGATCTTCTGGATGTAGATGCTGGTGGGATATACTGTTCTAAGGAACGGTCGCTCAACCTGAAACATTGACTCTGATTTCTCTCCACAGCTGCTTCCAGACCTGCTGAGTTTTTCTATCAGATTCTGTTTTCGTTTCTGACTTACGGCATTCGCAGTTCTTTTGATTTTTATTTGAAAGTAAGCTGTAACGGATAGTCAAATTAGCGGCTATTAACAACCAGTGAACTAATGGCTTTCCTGTCACACTGCTTTGTGGTGAGACCCCGAACCTGGGCTTCAATTTATCCTGTTAAAGAAAAACTATAAAAGCTATGAGCCAAAATAACCAAACAAGAAGCATCTCTTTTCCTCTGCACTGAATTCCCACGTTGTCTTCAAACTCTTTGAACTATACACTCACTTGGGCTGTGTCTCACTCCAGATGGGATCTCTCCTTCCTCACAAGGCGCAGCTTATGGATGCTGATCATCTGATGCCTGGAGGGAATTCTTGCTTTATTAAATGCCAAGAGCATGTCAAGGCTATTCTTGTATTTATTCATGCTAACAAAACCACAAGACCGGATACATATGATTTCCAAGGTTTTGATTGTGTTATTAATATTTCTGATACCCATGTGCTCACTCAGAGTAACATTTCAGGGCTGGATTGAGGAGACTTTATTGAAATCATTCTCCTAATTTCCCCTGAGACTCCGAAGCTAATTAGAAATAAATCGCAGTACCAAATTTCATTAGCCTGGTGTTTGTAAGGGTGCTGAAAACTATGGTTTGCATGGTATTTGCTTTGGAAACAGGAATGTGAACATGCTGAGTGACAGGAAACACAGCAGCAGTTAATAAATGTTTTCCAGACTGGAGGGGAGGCTTGTTGCAGAGGTCATTATGTGTCAATGTTGGGACTTCTGCTTTTCTCGATGTATTTTAATTTTCAGGACCCAAGTGTAAAAGACATATTTTCAATGCTTGTGGATGATTTAAAAACTTATAAGCGTTACAAACTATGTGGGGGAACAGTGCCAAACTTCAAAAGGACGTAAATAGGTTGGTGAAATGATGAAATGAGCTGGCAGGTGAAGTTGAATCCTGAGAAGTGATCCTCTTTTGTAGGAAGAGTGTTGACAGACAACATAAAATAAAGGATACGATTCCAAAGGGATGCAAGAGCACAGAGACCTTTGTATATATGCACAAGACATTAAAGATTATAGGACAGGTTGAGACAACAGTCAATAAAACATCCAGGAATTTTATTAACAGGGATATTCCTTGTCATAGAATCCCTAAGATGTGGAAACAGGCACTTCGGCCCAACAAGTCCACACCGACCCTCAGAGCATCCCTTGCAGACTCAGCTCCCTATAACTCACCTAATCTACACACCTCTGAACACTATGGGCAATTTAGCATGGCCAATCCACCTAACCTACACATCTTTGGACTGTAGGAGGAAACTGGAGCATCTGGGGGAAATCCACGCAGGCACGGGGAGAATGTGCAAACTCCACACAGATAGTTGCTCAAGGGTGGAATCAAACATGGGTCTCTGGTGCTGTGAGGCAACAGTGCTAACCACAGAGACACTGTGCTACCCCTTTTTGCCTGGGAGGATGGAGGGAGAGAGAGGGAGGGATATTATATACAGTAATCCTGAACTGGAGTATTGCTTTCAATTCTGGGTGAAGAACTTTGTAAATGATTTAAATGCATTGGACAGAGCTGAGAAATAAGTCCAGGGAAATCCAGAGAGCTTCACTTATGAAGATAGATTGGAGGAGTTAGCATTGTTTTCTATGAATAAGAGAAGGCTGAGAGGAGACTTGATACAGGTGTTAACACTCACTAGGGATTTAGACAAAACTGTTCCAACTCATGAAAGGGTTAAAGAAAAGAGGGCACAAGTTTGAAGTAATTGGAAAAAGAGGCAAGAAGTGTATGAGAAAAAACAATGAGCTGTTGTGATCTGGAATGTATCATTTGTTTGCCAATCCAGTCAGGACGAGGTAATCATTCAAGTGGCGAGCAAACACTAATCATCCTTTCCAAACTGCACTGAAGGGTCAGTTTGGTTAACAGCAGTACAGGATGAACAAATGGTCATTCTTATTAAGAAGAGGCACCTATTTTAACAGCAAAACATAGCTTATTGCACAATAGTAATACATACTAGTTGCATGCCTTCAGGCATTATTCTAAAGGCTATCCAAAATCAGAATGACACATCTAGTCCCACCTGGCGCTTGAGTTGGACTCATCGATTTGCAACACATGGCTATATGACATCGTCAGATTCGGTGGAGCCTAACACATTCCCTAACATTACCGCTTTCAGATGCATTATCTTAAACAACGGAATGTTCTGCCGGATATTGTGGGGTGGTAGGTTCAATCAAGGCATTAAAAAAGAGAATTTGAAAAGGAAGAATGGGAGAAAGTCAGAGAATGGCTTGAGGTGAAATCTTGCTCAGAGACGCAACTCATGATGGGCTAAACAGCATCCTTCTGCACTGTGACAATTCTGCATTTCTGAGCAAGAGATTGATGTTGAAAACATCAGCAATATTTGCAAATGCTGAAGGGAACAAGTGAATGGCCGTTCCAGCTCAAAAACTCATTGTATGTCAGTTCCAGTAATGCTCTTAAGATTTTATTGATAATGCAAGTCCTATATAATATTGCAACTATAGCCATCCATCAAGTGCATTGACCCTCAAATGGAACTCTGGAAATTTTTAAATAAACTTGGATTACTCACTAAGGCATATCAAGCACAATTTGAGCAGTGCCAATGTATATTATTAATCACATGGGAAAAGTTCAATATTTCTGATTTGTGCTGGTATTCGATGTCTGAATCAATGCCATAATTACAGGTATTATGACAGTAAAGCATAAAGTAGCACTGCACAGGAGTGTAGATCTGACCACTGCAGACATTGAGCCAAAGAAGGATAGGTTACCAAATGTTTTATCAAACAGCCTCTTAATGAAGAAGACAAAACAGTTCAGTGACAATACAACAGCAGAGGAGCAAGAAAGCTTTCCTGCTCGTCTGATGCTACTTGGCTCGATGTGTTCATCCCACTCTACACCGAATTATCTCAAATTCTCCAGCATCGGCATTTCCTACAATCTCATTGACAATACAGTGTGGAGTTGGAGGAACACAACAGGTCAGGCAGCATCAGATGAGGAAGAAAGTTGATGTTTTGGGTTCAGGACCCTTCTTCAGGCTAGCTCAGATGGCTGGTTTGTGATGCAGAGTAATACCAACAGCATGGGTTCAAAGTCCTTCTCAACCTCTCTCCTTGTTTGCAGTGTGGTGACCCTTAGATCAAAATAGCATCAACCATTTCTCTTCAATGAGAGGGTGGGACTATGGTGACTTCATCTTTTCACAAGCTCTCTACTCATTCTAGCTTTCCTGGGTGCATTCGAACCAACTGTCACTTTGTAACTTATTACCTTCTTATTTTGTGTTGAGTGAGTAAGCTTAATTCAATTCCAAACCCTCTCTTTGGGAAAGCATGGGAAAACCTTTGGTAAGGCCTTTTACTCGGCCCATTCCTCATGTTTTATTTATTAATTGTGAATCCCACGGTACGGTGTTGTTTTAATCCATGAGAAGAACAAGACTTACATCAGAATGAATGAGCAAAGGTTTTGAATGTAACTTTTACGAAATGATTGGAACCTCAATCCCTCATGTAGTCATGGAACAGGGGCAGTTAAGTTAGATCAGTTGTAGGGCCATTTCGGAAGTACATTAGTCTAAAACCCTTTGATTTTACTCATAACATTGCTGATCCTTATTTGCAGTTAGACTCAGCCAATGCCAGCAAGCCAATGGAAAACAAATAAGGAGCAAGTCTTATAAAATTATATTGCCACACTGATCATTCAAAACACTTTTTCCCATGAATATTTATAGTATTATTCATTTGCATCTTTCCATATAGTTTTGTTATTCTGAGAATGCAGGTATATAGTCAGGCATCATTCCCACTGCATTGGCATGGCAACATGACATCATTAAGCAACGATAATTGCAAATAGCCTTTTTGGGGATGGTAGCAAACGCAGCCTCTAAGCATCAAATGAATCCTCTGTTACTATGGATTAATTTGAGCGAGCCTGTGTTTGGGGTCATTTGCTCTGCCATGACCATCAGATTGGTCATTTTGGTTGTTAAATTTATTTTTTTTCTAAATGAGTAAAAGCTGAAGTCCCTATCGGCTCATATCTCCCAGCAAAAGAAATGGCTGGGCTCTAAGCACTGGTAAAATCTCACTTGGAGCTTTAGTTATTGGACTATTTGCTGGTTATTTTCCTAGGATTTTCAGTATTTCTTTTAAGCTTTTGATTGTATTACATAAAATGTGGGTGGACTTAGGGTCGGAGGATACAGGGGGTGAAATGGTTCAGTTTTTTTATTTGTAAAATGAATAAAATCATATCCCTATTAGAGCTGGGTACCGATACTAAGGTACAGGCACAGGTCAGGCAATTTCACTGTGGTTTAACTAAGAAGTTAATATTTCTCTGCATGGTTGCTAAGGTCAATAAAATTGCAGTTTGATTTTAGTAAAAGCATTGATACAACAAATTTAAAACACGAGGTTTAGGGCTACCAGAGAAAATTGGCGGGGGGTCAACTTAAGTGAGTTTCATGGAAGATTTCTTTCCATGAGCTTGATCAAATTTGCTCACACTATTCTCTGCAGCTCACTACATCACTTATGCATCCTGCCTCTATTCCATCTTGCTGGCACTATGTTCCCTCTCTACAGAGGTGGGAGTATTCACCACAGCCAGAATGTCCTACCATTCCCAGCAGTAGAGCCATTTTTAAGGCTGCCAGCTATCCACGGGGTCTAATACTGCCAGCTAAGAGCTCCTCTTCACTGTGCTCAAAGCCAGAGAGAGAGGAATCAAAAAGAAATGCATCTCCGTGTTGCTGGTGCTTTGTAAATACAAAAGCATATTCATAACTATGTAATGTTCTACTACTATGTAATGTTCTATGTTCTATATGTTCTATAACTGTACTATTATTGAGAACCAAGCTATACTACTTCAGCATCATCCCAACTTAAGAAGTGCTACTTTTTTACCCAATGTTGCCTAACATCTTCCCACTGTTCAATGTGAGGCCTTCACACACAGGAGAGCCTTCTCACAGCTGTAAGCATTTACTTGTATGCAGCAACAAACAAAACAAACAATAAACAAACTAACAAAGGCTATATTTGCCTCTGGGAATAGATAGAGATTACTTGGCCTTGAACAGCAACAATGGGGGAACAATGTAATGTGAGCTGTGAGCAGTGGCTGAGGAGACAAAATACAAAAAGGCAAAGCAGAAATGCATCCAAATAAATTGCAAATGAGTGAGCGCTAAGAGAACAAGTGAGGAGCCGTGAGATGCACCCTGGTCCAATCCATGATCTGGGAATGTGCAAAGTGTCCTAGCAATGGCATTCCAGCAATAGGTGCCAGTGTACTCCAAAGTACAGCATTGAGGTGCAGAACTGTATTGCATGCTGGGTTGGAGATGGGCCATGCTGGTGTAGTGATGCTGGTAGACTGCCAATGGCAACCAATTTGGATGGGAGGGTGAGTGTAGTCACTGTCCATGGACTGCCCATTGAGCCACTGCTGTCAAGGATGTTGGCTCAGGGGAACCAAAAGGAGATAGAACCTGCTCCGACTCTCACTTAGGGAATTACTGTCATAGCAAACTGTAGGAAACTGTATCCCAGTGAGGGCAGATTAGGTAATAATGGCACATTAACACAGACAAATAGATGCCAAAAAGCATTTAGCCACTCTATAGCAGATTCCGATCTCACCATTCTGAGCTTGGTAGGAGATTCAAACAAATATATTCTGCATCAGGACACTAATTTCTGCCAATCACACCCCGTTTTCTCTTGTGCCTATGATGTCCAAGGGCTGGGAATATTGCACGCAAAGTCACACAAATGTTATAACTTTCCAGCGGAATGAGAGATAGGTGTCGTGCAGATTCAAATCAAAAACTTTAACTTAACCATTGAGTATAATTTAAGTTTTGCAAAGCCACGTATGAGTTCAAGTCAATTACTGCTGCCATTGTATATTAGGCTGAAGGGAATATAATCACAGACTGGTCTAATTAAACCACATTGCTCATGGTACTGTCCAAAAACATGGTCTGAAAGCAGATAAGGTATTGTGTGCGGTTCTGGAATCCACAGTATAGGTTTGTGATAGAGTTAGAGAGGGTGCAGAGGAGATTTACGAGGATGTTCCCTGGGCTGCAGGGTTTTGGTTATGAAGCCAGATTGGACAGGAAGGAATCGTTTTCCTTGTAACAGAGGAAATTGACATTGGACATGATTGAGATCTTCTAAATTATAACAGGCATAGACAGGGTAGACAGGAAGAAATTTTTCCTCTTAAAGGAGTGCTCAGTGGCCGGGCGTTTAGACTTAAAGTAAGAGGCAGAAGGTTCAGAGTAGATGCAAGGAAAATCATTTTTCAACAGAGGGTCGTGAAAATTTGGAACTCACTGCCTTTCAGGATGGTAGAGGCGGACGACCTCATAACGTTGAAGAAGCGTTTGGTTGCCAAGGCATATAAGGTTATGGGCAGAGTGCTGGAAAATGGGAATAGATGAAGATATTCATCTCAAACCTAAAAAGGATAGATCAGGATAGATTTTGGAAACAACAAAATTAAACATAGTGGGTGTCCAAGGAAATTTTTGGTTTTCAACTTCTGTCCAACTGTCTGTCTCTCTCTTTGACCTCTATCCTATCATTTACTCCCCACCCCACCCACCTCCCTACTTTCTGCATATAAACTGACGTTTTCCCAGCCACCTTCAGTTCTGACAAAGGATTGACTCTGTTTTCTCCTTCACAAATGTTGCTAGACCTGCTGAGATTTCCCATCAACTTTGTTTTTGTTCCAGATTTACAGCTTCCACAGTTCTTTCGGTTTTTAATAGAAATCTGGCTTTTTTTTATCTAAAGGGCTTGAGTTGAGGTATCTAGGCATTATGCTGCAGCTATACAAAACTCGAGTTAGATCCCAGTTAGAATACTGTGAGCAGATCTAATCACTACACTTTAGAAAGGATGTTTTGGCCTGGAGGGAGTTCAATGCAGGTTGACAAGGCTGATACCTGGAATCCAGTGATTACGTAATAAGGAGAAATTGGGCAAATTAGGCCTTTTTTTTCTGATGAAGGGCCTAGGCCCGAAACGTCAGCTTTTGTGCTCTGCTTGGCCTGTTGTGTTCATCCAGCTCTACACTTTGTTATCTCGGATTCTCCAGCATCTGCAGTTTCTATTATCTTGTCCATCTGCCGTGATGGGATTCAAATACAGGTCCCCAGAATGTTATTCGTGTCTCTGTATTAACAGTCCAGTGATAATACCACGAGACGATTGCTCCCCCCCACCCCCACCAAATACATACCATTTCACCTTTTTTTGTGAATGTAGACATGGTAAAATATTTTTGTTGCTTTGATATATCAGTAAACAGTCACTGACAACAGAAGTGATTCCACTTCTGCCTCATCTGAATTGCTACGAAGCCCTCATGTCTTCAATCCCTCAGAGCTGCCCATTCCAATGTGCTTCTGACTGGCTGCCCTCCATAAGGTTGAAAATATACAAAACTCTAACACCAGTGAGCCCCATTGGCTGATCGTGGCTACATTTGCCGATATACACTGACAACCAGCCTAGCAATGTCTTCTAGACCCGAAACATCAGCTTTCTTGCTCCTAAGATGCTGCTTGGCCTGCTGTGTTCATCCAGCTCTACACCTTGTTATTATGGCAAATGATCAAATTTGAATTCAATAAATATCTGGAATTAGGAGAAAAACGATGACTGCAAATCCATTGTCGATTGTCAGAAAAACCCAACTGTTTCACTAATGCCCTTTAGGGAAGGAAACTGCCATCTTTATCTGGCCTGGCCTCCATGTGACTCCAGACCCATAGCAATGTGGTTGACTCTTGACAGCCCTCTGGGTAATGAGGAATGGACAATACCTGTTGGCCTCGCCGAGGATGCCTTCATCCTATGAATGAATAAAGGAAGAGAAAACTTCTGAACTCTCTGCCAAAAAAGCTGTTTAGTAAACAAGTAGGATCATCCTGTCAAAGGGTTTTGGCCTGAAATGTTGGCTTTCCTGCTCATTAGATGCTGTCAGACTGGTTGCACATTTCCAGCTCCATATTTATTGACTCTAGCTCCCAGCATCTGCAGTCGTTACTGTCTCCCAATAGGATAAATAGATCTGGTTTTCTATTATATCTAGGTAAATGCTGACCTTGCCTACTGGCAATGACATGGTCGTGGGTGGGTAAAATTTGCTGTGTGCTTTTATAGTAATTGTGCAATCAATTGTTATTTGATTACCTTTGACTTTACCATTTAATATCGAGAGAAAATTGTATTCATTGAGCTAAAGAGTGGGAAGTAACTATGAGTGACAACCCTCAAATGAAGCCATAATATTTTCTAAATGAAACACGCAGCTGAAATACGCGATTGTTATTTCTTTTTAACTGACCCTTGTAAGTGTTCATTTATTGAAATTAAAGAGAATGTTGCACAAAAAGTGAAAAGGATTGATAAGGAGTTGAATCTGTGAGTGTAATTTTAGTTTCGCTTGTACAGTCACAGGACGTGAGTGTCCACCATATATTGCTTATTCTCAGTTTCCCTTGAGAAGGAAATGGCGAGTTGCCTTCTTGAACTGCTGCAGTCCCTGTCATGCAGAGTACATCCACAACACTGTGAAGAGAGAGAGTTCCAGGATCTGGCCCAACTGTTTGCGGATGTGCACATTTAATCTTTTTTTGTTCACTTCAGGATGTAGGTGTCTCTTCCTATGCCAGCATTTATTACCCATCCTTAAATGCTCAGAGTCAAGCATATTGCTATGGGTCTGGAGTCATATAAGCATGCCACACCACGTAAGGATGACAGATTTCTTTCCCTAAAGGGCATTTGTGAAACAGACGGGCTTGTCTGACAACTGGCAATGATTTCCTGGTCATAGTTTGACCCTTAATTTTAGATTCTTGATTGAACTCAAATTCTGCCATCTGCCATGGTGGGATTTGAACTCAGGTCCCTTGAATAGCAGATGAGTTTCTGGATTTGTAGTCAAGTGATAATACCTACTAGGCCGTTGCCTCGCCAAATGTGTGACCAGGTACTAATTATACTTTCTTTCATTGAACTATCAAAAGGTTTACTAGCCCCTCTGGTCTTAAGATTTGATGGATTGGATTTATCAATTTTCCTCCACTGATTTATTTTGGAGAAAATTGCAGATGAGCCCTTATTATATGGGCAGCACGGTGCCTCAGTGGTAGGCATTGCTGCCTCACAGTGCCAGGGACCCTTGGGTGACTGTCTGTGTGGAGTTTGCCCATTCTCCCTGTGTCTGTAGGGGTTTCCTCCGGGTGATCCAGTTTCCTACCACTATCCAAAGATGTGCAGGTTAGGTGGATTGGCCGATGCTAGATTGCCTGTAGCATTCAGGGATGTGTAGATTAGATGGGTTATAGGAGGCTGGTTCTGGGTGGGACGCTGTGTGGACTTGTTGGGCTGAAGGGCCTGTTTCCACACTGTAGGGATTCTACACATAGATATATATTACATATATAGAATATGAAATGTGACAAAGGGTGACAAAGAACTGGAGGTGTCATTTCATTGGGTTCTCTTTTATTTAGCAGGCATTTCTTTCCCCTTCCAGTCAGAACAGATAGCTGGCAATGCATTAGCCCTTATGGACACTCTTCAAGCAACAGAAATGGGTCAATTACAGAGCTTCAGTCATACAGGGCATCACATTACTGGCCACAAAGGATTGCTAGATCATCCTTGGCATCTAATCTTGGCAGACCAGTGGAAACAGGATGCAAATCAAATATGGCAGTCATTGGCCACAGAACCATCAATTCCTTTGAGGGCAGCGCCCAATTTAAAAGTTTTCTTTATATCTGTCAATCAGAAAATGTAGGCCATAGCTTATGCTAAGGTTATCAGAATCAGAATTAGGCTCATTAAGTGTACAAAGTCACCAACACACGGCACAAAGTAACTAGGTACAAATCTCAGAAACAAAAATAAAGAAAATTTTTTAAAAGTTACACCACATTGCAGGTACACAGAGTATAAGTTGGGAAAATATAAGTAAAGTAAAGAAGTGCTGCTGTATCTAATCTCTGTGTGCATAGAATCCCTACAGAGTGGAAACAGGCCCTTCAGCCCAACAAGTCCACACCGACCTTCAGTGCATCCCACCCAGACCATCCTCCTATAACCCATCTCAACTACACATCCCTGAAAACTATGGGCATTTTAGCATGGCCAATCCACCTAACCTGCACATCTTTGGACTGTGGGAGGAAACCAGAACAAACCCACACAGACACAGCGAGAATGTGCAAACTCCACACAGACAGACAATCAAACCTGTGTCCCTGGTGCTGTGAGGCAGCATTGCTAACCACTGTGCCACTGTGCACAGGCCCAGGATGATGCACTAGAGATGGCCAAGAAACCACTCACCTCTATAACTGCACGTCTGCTAAACTAAATGCAGTCACGAAGGTTGACACAAGGTGAAGACCATTTAGGAAGCAGGTTAAAGGAAGCTGTGCTCGCAATCTTTCCCAGATCCACACAGTGAAATTCAAATCAGATAAGAGGAGGCTCATAAACACCAGCATAGATCAGTTGAATCTATCAGAGGAGTCTCGTAGATATGATGTGGAGCTGCCAGTTTTGGACTAGCATGGACAAGGTCAGAAGCCACACAACAGCAGGTTATACTCCAGCATGTTCATTTGAATTCACAAGCTTTTGGAGAGACACTCCTTCACCAGGTGAAGTGACTCCACCTGACAAAGGAGCAGTGCTTTGAAAGCTGATGATTTCAAATAAACCTATTGGACTATAACATGGTGTCAAGTGGCTTCTAACCTTGTCTCGCAAATATGAACGGACTACAATATTTTGTTGTGACTTGCTCAATCACTGTACATTTCTATTATCAGTCATTCTCAGAGTCAATAGGCAGTCATCCTCAAAAATTGTGGATATTTGTAATCAACATGTCTGCCCAGACAGTCTTCTAGAAAAGATAAGACTTGAACCCAGGCTCAGAGGTAGGCAGTGCACTGTAAGAGTCCTGATTAATGCCTTATTCAGTTGTTTCTGTATCCTTCGCTCACAGCAGGAAATTATCATCATCAGCAAAATAGACCAGCTTGCAAATTCTGATGGTATTGTTTGATGAATAGCTAAAATTAATTGGAAGAGTTAAACAACAAGTTTTTTTTTCAGTCGAGGTAACTTATTTCCTGACTAGCTGTTCTTTGCAATTAGAAAACTTCCAACTGAGAGAGTGGGCATAATGATAAAATGTGGATGTAATTAGAGGAACCTCATGAATACTTCACATCAGTTCACAGCACTGTCATTGAAAGTAAAGAAAATGATTTTACAGAATGGTGCTTGAACAAAACAGAGAAATATTTATTTTCCAAACATAACCCTTAGTGCGACATAGATGTCTGTCTTGTCTAATATCAAGTTGAAGCATATTTTTCCCACAGTTCTTTGCAACCTGCTAAACACTCAGAGACAGGATCTTGAATTGTGTCCCAGCATCTGCCGGAATTTAAATTCAATTAATAAAATATGAAATCAAATGCTAGGCTCAGTGTTGATGATCATTAAACAAGTGGATTATTTTTCCTCAAGAAAGCTAATCTGCTGCTATTATCTGGTCTGGCCGAGATGTGACTCCAGACCCAAACGTGTTTGACTCTTAATGTCCCCTGAACCAGCCCAACAAGCTACTTAGTTGTATCAAAATGCTGCAGAAAAGCCAAGGAAGAATAAAATATAATGGAGCACTCAGCATAAAGTAAGAACTGGAAACAGCAAAGGCACTCTCTACCCAGTTGAGCCAGCAACGTCCTCCTCACTGATCTCTAGGGGTATTATGTCAAAATTTAGAGTTTTCTGAAAGGTTAGTCTAGTAAGAGATGTAAATCAAACTCACTGAACCATAGCTTATGGCCAATGCCCCAGACTCCTCCATCACCACCCCTGAGAATATCCTTTCCCAACAGTAGCTGCCTCTTCACTCGTCTCACCTTGAACAGATGAGAGGATATTGGCAGATGTTTGCACAGAGTTTAGTTCCATTCATAACTCCACAGATAAGCTTCCATTATCAGTATCCTGGTGTTAACTTGGCCAGAAACTCAATTGGATTAGTTACACAAATTCTGTGCTTATGAGAGCAAGTCTGTATGCCATGAAGTCAGGACAACATGCCAGCTTTCAAAAATAAATGCCAAGTAATGTATAGGCTACAAAGTTCCACGCAATGACATCTCCAAAGAAAGAGGATATAACAAGATCCCTTTTACAGTCAACGGTGCTGCCATTGGTGAAATCCACACCATTGACATCAGAATGACAATTGGACTAGCTGCATAAATGCTACAGCTATTGGAGCATGGTAGAGGCTGAGTATTTTGTAGTAACTGGCTCCCTGAAACTTTTCACAATCTACAATGCGTAAGTCCAGAACACGATGAGTAGGGAGGCGCAGCTCCAAAAACAGTCAATTTCAACATCATCCAGGCCAAAGCAGCTTACTTAATTGGCACCCAATCTACTCGTGCTATTTCCTCTGCATTGTGTCAACAGTGTCTAATCTTCAGACAATGCATTGTAGCATACCACCAAATCATCTTTCAGAGTACTTCTTGAACAGATATATACCATTTAAGATGGACAAAACTAGTCAGTACATGGGAACACCATCATTTCAATGTACCCTTTGAAACCAAATAGCATCCGCATTTAGAAATATACTCCTGCCTTCATCATTGTTGAGTGAACATCCTGGAATCTTCTACTTCATTGCATTATGTAAAATTCTCACCAAGTGGACTGCCGTGTTCAAAATGAAGATGCATTATCATCTTCTCAAGTGATTAGAAATTGGAAATGAAGGCTAGCCTTACCAATGATACCACATTATGAGAATTAATTTTAAGACAATAATTCAGCTAAGATTTAATAAGTGAAGCCTCCCTTGCATTTATATTTATAACCCAATCTTAATTATGTTGGTTTATCAATAAAAAAAGAAAATTACGGTAGAGTTTGAGCAAAGAAAATCATCAAATGGTGTACCACAAGGATCTGTTCTGGGTCCTCTTCCATTTGTGATTTTTGTAAATGATTTGGATGAAGGAGTGGAAGGGTGGATTAGTAAGTTCGCGGAAGATACGATGGTGGGTCATGTTGTGGATAGTGCGGAGGGCTTTTCTAGGTTACAAAGGGATATTGATAGAATGCGGAGCTGGGCTGGGAATTGGCAGATGGCGTTTAACCCAGAAAAGTGTGAGGTGATTCACTTTAGAAGGACAAACTTGAAAGCAGAATACAGGGTTAACGGAAAGATTCTTGGCAGTGTGGAGGAGCAGAGGGTTCATGTTCACAGTTCCCTGAGAGCTGCCAGCCAGATAGATAGAGTTGTTAAGAAGTTGTATGGTGTGTTAGCTTTCATTAACAGAGGGATTGAGTTCAAGAGCTGTGAAGGTATGCTCTAGCTATACAAAAGCCTGGTTCAGCCACCTCTGGATTATTGTGTCCAGTTCTGATCACCTCATTACAGGAAAGGTGTGGAAGTGTTAGAAAAGGTGCAGAGGAGATTTACCAGGATGTTGCCTGGAATGGAGGGAAGGTCTTACAAGGAAATGTTCAGAGAGCTAGGGATTTTCTCTTTAAAATGACGAAGGACGAGAGGTGACTTGATAGAGGTGTACAAAATGATCAGAGGTATAGATAGAGTAGACACCAGAGACTTTTTCCTAGGGTGGAGGTAGATTTTACAAGGGGACATAGTTTTAAAGTGAAAGGAGGTAGATATTGTGGTGGCATCAGAGGTAGGTTCTTTACTCAGAAAGTGATAGGGGCTTGTAATGCATTGCCGGAGAGGGTAGTGGAGTTGGTCTTGTTAGGGGCATTTAAGCGGTTATTAGATAGGCACATGGATGATAGTATAAGGTAGCGGTGAAGGTCAGATAGACCTTAGGCTTAAGGTAAAAGTTCAGCACAACATCATGGGCTGAACAGCCTGTGCTGTGCTGTACTATTCTATGTTTTATGTTCTATCAGTGTGGAAGAAGCCAGAACTGGGAACACGCAGAAATATCTGAAGGACATAAGCCTGAAGGAGGTTACAGAGATGGAGAAGGTTGAGGGATTTCAAACAAGATTGAGACTTTTAAATGGTTGGTCAATTAAGACAGGGATGAGAATGTTTTTCCTTCAGTGGGTAGTAAATCTATGGAATTTTTTTATTGTGGAGGATGACTCATCCAGGATAATCAAGGCTGAGATAAACATGTTTTTAATCAGTAAGAGAATCAAAGGCTATGGGAAAATGACAAGAAAATGGGGTTGACGATTCTCAAATCAGACATGATCTCTTTGAATATACTCCACGGGATGAATAACCAACTTATCCTCCTCAGCCTTATGTTCTTTTGGTCTTGTAGAGCCAAGAGTTCTGAAAAATGGGCAAGAAAGTGGAGTTTACTGTTCAACCAGTTCTCAAATAATCTTACTGAATGGCACAGCAGGCTTTATAGAGCAAATGGCCTACCCTTGCTATTATTTTGTATGTTATTATGCTCTTGGTCTATGCTATGGTGCCACTGCCCTTGGTGGGCCACACTTGCCAGTGGAATGGGCCACACCTAGGGACAATGATGTTCAAAGCTAGGATGTGTCAGATAAATATGATTGTGATCATTCTCCAAACTATGACAATCAACTCCCAGCTGCCAGTGAAAAGGAGGTTTAAGTGGCTGGATGTGCCTTTGACCTGACCTGACTTATTGCCAATGTTACAGTTGAGTGATCCATCCCATTTTGTGTTCCCTTCTTGTGATTTTACACAACTGCATGTCTTGCCAGGACACTTCAGAGGAGATATAACCTTAAACATTAATGTTTTGGAGTCGTTTTGTAGCTCGGGTTGCGGGTGTCGTGGTTGTTTGGCTCGCTGAACTGGTTTGTTGTTCCACAGACATTTCATTACCCTGCTATGCAGTATTGATTGGTGTGTTGTTGGAGTCACTTTGGACCTGGCTTCCTAAAGAATGGCAGTTTTCTTTCCCCAAGGGACTTTAGTTGGGCGTTTCTAACAATCTGATGGACGTTTCTGGTTGATTTACCTGGAATGATGGGGTTTCACTGTTTGAAATTTCTCCCTAAAATAACAAATCTCACACAATGTAATAAAGTTCACCAATAAAGATAATTATACAGTAGTGCAGCATTGCTTTCATGTGATCAGAGGGAATGATAAATAGCATCTTTGTGTAAAAGTCTTGAATTATGACAAAAAGATTGGTCAAAGCATTGTGAGCAGCACAATGCACAATCATCCACAGTGCTGCATGAAATGGTTACATTAGTCAAGCATCTCATGGGATAATCCCATTTTCCTCTTGTCCTTTAATATGCAAGCTGAGACAAGAAAAAAGGTCATTTATGTTGCAGTTCCTCATGAAGTATGATGTAGAGCCCATCCTCAAAGCCTTCCGTGATGTTTTAAATATTGGGCTCAGGTGGTGATAATTTATACTGAAGAGCTCAGTGAAGCATTGAGAAAGGTTAAGCTGATCTTCATCTTACCACCAACACTGTGGCAAAGTATATAAACAAGCACTTGAAACATTTAACCTATATCATACTCATTAAATGCCTAGATTATATCCCAGGGAAAAGTGAGCTAATGCCTAGCATTCAGAGTTTTGAAGAAATGTTTTTTTGTTATCACTGATTAATTTGGTTTAGGTTGTTTGATTAAGCCGTAGAAGCATGTACAGCGTGGAAATAGACCCTCCAGTCCAACTCATCCATGCTGACCAGATATCCTAAATTAATCTAGCCCCATTTGGCAACATTTGACCTATATCCCTCTAAACCTTTCCTATTCATTTTAAAAGTTGTAAATGTACCTGCCTCCATAACTTCATCTGGCAGCTCATTCCACACATGCACCACCATATGCGTGAAAAAGTTGCCCCTTAAATCTTTCATCTCTCACCTCAAACCAATGCCCTCTCATTTTGGACTCCCCGACCCTGGGGAAAAGGCCTTGGCTGTTCACCCTATCCATGTCCCTCATGACTACATAAACCTCTATGAGGTCAGTCCTCAAACTCTGATGCTCCAGGTTAAAAAAATTCCCAGCCTCTCCCTAATGGAAATGCCTGATAGCAATAGTGTGGTTGTTGTGCAAACAGATTTTCAGAAGGTGTGTGATAAGGTGACACACAATTAGCAGGACTAAAGCTCATAGGATTAAAAGGACAATGTTAGTGTAGATATAACATTGGGTAAGAGACAGAAAGACAGAATAGTGATGAATGGTTACTTATTAGGCTTTTTTAAAGTTCATTTATGAGATGTGAGTACCCTTGACAAGGCCATCAGTTACTGCCCAGCCCTCATTGCTCTTGAGTAGGTGCTATTGAGCTACCTTCTTGAAGTGCTGCAGACCCCTTTGGGTGTTGGTATTTCACACTGTTGATCACGTGGTCTCCCCTAAATTTTTATATCAGTACTTCTGCTCTGTTCGATGTACATTAGTGATATAGGTCTATCTCTAAGGGCCACAGTCAAAACAATGGTTTATGCAGTTAGGCTTTCAATCAGTCTTGATCTAATTAAATATTAAAATAGTCTCAAGGTGATGAAAGAGCTCCTGCTATTTTACTGATCCTCAATTTCCTCTGTATCCTGAACAAACTGTTCAATTTCAATCAACTGATTAGTTTATTCTCTGATATTTAGTGTAAGATTAAATCCTATGCCTCATGGTATAGTGCAGTGCCTCTACTTCTAGGCTAGAAGTTCTAAGTTCAAATCTCACCTGCTCTGGAGGTGAGTCATAACAGGCTAATTTTTAAAAATTGCTTTAAAAACTCATGCCATGACAATGATCACAAATTGAACATCAAATTACTTGATATGTGGAAAATGAGTGTTATTGAAGTTAAGTGCTGATTGGTTAGGATTCTGCTGGTAAAACTGAAGAAATATCATTGTCTGGAATAATCTCACTCAGCAGAGACTAATATTCACATTTGTATTAATTATCTACAAAATAAGATTTGATGTCCCAGTTTCTAAGAGTGGAAAATATCTCAACAAATTGCCACTTTGGCATAGTCGTGATCTGTTCGTTTTTGTGTAGCATTCTTTAATTCTGTCGCAGCCCCCCTGTTATGAGCTCAGTTATTGTGGAATCAGGAAAAAGGTAGTCATCAATATGATCCAGCTATAACTTCACTAGAACTAACAGTTTACCATGTGAGTATTACTGATAAAAGAATGCTGTTAAAGCTTTTCATCATCCATTCATCAGGTGAAATGATGAATGTCAAATTTGAAAGGGAGCAACAAACTATATTCAATCTCAAAGAGTGCTCATTAGTTGGAAAGTTGACATTAATGAGCTGAAATACTGCCATGTAGAAAGCATTAGCCATATATTGTCCCAAATATTTGTATTTATGAGTTTGTTGACTTGGTCACCAAGCTGGCTTGTTCTCATTCAAACATTTCATCACCATGTTAGGTGAAATCACCAGTGGAGTCTCTGATGAAGCGAAGTTGTTCTACTCCACTTGGGATTTATACTTTCCGGTCCTTTATGGTTAATGCTGTCATTTCCGGTTTTGACCTATATGGGTTTGTATATGGAGTCCAATTATATATGTTTGTTGATTGCATTACAGGAGGAGAACCATGCCTCTAGGAATTTCTGTGCATTTCTATGTTTGACTTGGGCTACTATGGTTACTTTGTCCCAGTTAAACTGATAGCCTTCTTTGTCAAGTGTACTGATATTAAGAAGAACTTGTCGTGCTGTTTTGCTGCTCGTTGATGTTCATGTATCCTTCCTGTCTGTCTGATGTAATATTTGTGGTAGTCGTTGCATGATATTTTGTAAATCACGTTGGTTCTACATGTTGTTGGGAATGGGGTATTTAATCCTTGTGCGTGTTTGTTGTAGAATGGCTGTGGGCTTGTGGGCCACTATGATTCCTAGCGGTCTGAGGAGTCTTGTTGTCAGTTCACTTCATCAGAGGCTCCACTGATGATGTCAACTGGCATGGTGATGAAGCATCTAAAGGAGAACTAGCAGCTCGGTGCGCAAATCGACAACCTCACCCACAACCCAAGCTACAAATCTTTGCTAAAACTTTGTTTGTGCTTATTTTAAGAAAAAAGGCACATTACCTGGACATGTACCTTTCACCTTCGGAGGACAGGAACTTGAGTATGAAATAAACTTCTGGCAAGTGTGAGTGAAACATACCGCGAATCTGATTATAACCTCAACTTGGTGTTTAAAGTGATTCTTGACGCACAAAGGATTGTTTAGTAAGTGATATCCAATTACAGCATCACATCACGCATTAGACATCTCCAAGATCAACAATCATGTACTTTCTTACCACACATCTGTTTATATTTCCTGTTAGAAGTTCACATGTCAGAGGCTTCAGAAATATTCAATATTACATTATAATCAGGGACAGCAAATGAATCGAAATCAGCCTATTTACTGAATTCACGACTCAGGGAAACTAAAGTATGTGATGACTCTCAGTATTACCCAATTGCTGCTGACATCAAGTCCATGGCTTAGGCATGCAAGCCCTGAGCAAGACAGCACATAGCACCAACTTATCCACAGAATTCCATTGATTAGAAATTATATTACATTATCTTTCAGACCAGTTGCCAACAGGAAATATCTGTGTTGTTTCCTTCTCCTCTTAAAACACACAACTGTCCATAGTTCAACTGACCCTGACTCAACCACAGTTCCACTGAAAGAAGAGAAAAATTAAAGAAAAGTAATGAGGGCCTTAACATCACCCTTATTCTAACCAAATCCCTGTTTCGTAAGATCATCTTCTGTTTCTGTTTGAAGCCATGCCACCCCCCCCTTTTCCACAATGCAAACTACTGTAGCCTGATAAATGAAGAGTTTGAAATGTCCCAAAGTTTTAGTGAAAAGCTACAGAGAGTTGATAAGCGTGTAAAGTATGTGGATGAAGATTTAGAATGGCAGGTGGGTAGATGAAGCGATAGGGATGCAGGGCACAAAATACCATTTTCAAGAGAACCAAAAGAACTGCAGATGCTGTAAATCAGGAACAAAAACAAAGTTGCTGGAAAAGTTCAGCGGGTCTGGCAGCATCTGTGGAGGAGAAAACAGAGTTAACGTTTCGCGTCTGGTGACGGGCTCAGAGGGAGGGTCATGGGACCTGAAATGTTAACTCTTTTCTCCTCCGCAGATACTGCCAGACCTGCTGGCCCTTTTCAAGAGGTCTGTTTGAGGGTTATTTTCTGAATTTGGAGGGGCTCCTCTGTGGCTTTTGAGGGCTATTATTTGTTATTCAAGAGTCAGATTTTTATTCTGATTAATTATTTTATTTGGCGGTGCAGTCATTTTGTAACACAATTAAATAAGGGGGCAGTGAAGAGCGACTGAGGAGGATTCTGGGAGCAATCGGCTCACTCACCATTACAGGGAAGGGGACTGAAAAGAAATCTTTGGAGGGGCTCCTGGTCACATTACAAGTTCAAAATGATGTGGTGCAGAGTAGGGCTCCTGACTGGTGAGTATCGATCATGCAACTTTCTTTTTCCCTGTGTTCATTTTTTTTAACTCTTTAATAGTCATGCAGTTTAGTCAGAAGTGACACAACAGCAGGTTATAGTACAACAGCTTCACTTAAAATAGCTTTCAGAGCACAGCAAAATGGAGGAAGGAGTACAGGCACAAAATTATAGTCCCGCGGGACATAACACCAGCGCTTTGTCGGAGGTTCACTGTTGAACCAGAAAAACGAACCTTCCAGCTCAGCGAGCAAACTCACACCCAGAACAGAATTATAGTTTTAGCAGCGTGGCAATTTGACTGCTCTGCAGGGTAGGGTATTCAGACATAACAAAGTGTGGAGCTGGATGAACGGGCCAAGCAGCATCTCAGGAGCACAAAAGCTGACGTTTCAGGCCTAGACCCTTCATCAGAGACGGGGATGGGGAGAGGGTTCTGAAATAAATAGGGAGAGAGGGGGAGGCGGACCGAAGATGGATTTGGAGGATAATATATTTATTAAGACTCTTGGCTGGTAAGTAATTACCATAATAAAAGTAACCATATAGCATTTATTCATTTGTTTACTTATTGATTATGAGCCTGTAGTCACCAGAGGGTTAGAAATGGTACTTTGTGGTGTAGCCTACTTCTCCTGTAAGATGTGGAAATGAGAGACAGCTCAATTGTTATGACCATAAGATATAGGAGCAGAAGTTAGGCCATTCAGCCCATCAGGTCTGCTCTGCCATTCAATCATGGTTGATAGGTTTCTCAACTCCATTCTCCCACTTTCTCTCCATAATCCGTGCTCCCCTTGACAATCAAGAATCTATATATCTCCCTCTTAACTATACTCCTGGTCACCACTGCCTTCTGTGGCAGTGAATTCTATAGATTCACCACTTTCTGGCTGAAGAAGCTTCCCCTAATCTCCATTCTAAAAGGTCTTCCCTTTACTCTAAGACCCTCAGGTCCTAGACTCTCTTACCAATGGAAACATCTTCCCAACATCCAATCTGTCCAGGGCATTCAGTATTTTGTTAGTTTCAATTAGATCCCCCCTTCATCCTTCTAAACTCCAATGAGTATAGTCCCAGAGTCTTCAAAAGTTACCCATATGTTAAACTTTCCATTCCTGGGACCATTCTCGTGAACCTCCTCTGAACCCGCTCCAGGGCCAGTATATCCTTCCTGAGATATGGGGCCCAAAACTGTGCACAAAACTCCAAATGTGGTCTGACCAGAACCTTATAAAGCATCAGTAGTACATCCCTGCTTTTATATTCCAGTCCTCTCAAAATAAGTGCCATCATTGCATTTGCCTTCCTGACTACTGACTCAACCTGCAAGTTTCCCTTGAGAGAATCCTGGTCTAGAACTCTCAAGTCTCTTTGCACTTCAGATTTCTGAATTTTTTCCCCGTTGAGAAAATAGTCCATGCTTTTATTTTTCTTACCAAAGTGCATGACCTCACACTGTTCCACATTGTACTCCATCTGCAATCTCTTTGCCCACTCTCCTAACCTGTCCAAATCCTTCTGCAGCCTCCCTGCATTCTCAATACTGCCTGTCCCTCTACCAATCTTTGATTTGTCTGCAAACATAGCCTGAATGCTGTCAGTTCGTTCATGTAGATCGTTAATGTACAAAGTGAAAAGTTTGTGGTCCCAACACTGACCCTTGCGGAACACCATTTGTGGTGGAACTGCCATCCTGAGAAAGACCCCTTTATCCCCACTTTCTGCTTCCTGCCAGACACCCAATCTTCAATCCATGCTAGCACCTTGCCTCTAACCTTATTTTACTCAGCAGCCTCCTGTGCGGCACCTTGTCAAAGGCCTTCTTGATGTCCAGGTAGATAGCATCCATTGGCTCTTCTTGGTCTAACCTGCCCATTTCTTCCTCAAAGAATTCTAGCAGATTTGTCAGGCATGTCCTCCCCTTGATGAAACTCTGCCAACTTTGCCCTACTTTACCACACACTTCCAAATGTTCAGAAATCTCATCCATCACGATCAAGTCCAAAATCTTACCCACAACCAAGGCCAGGCTAATCCACCTGCAATTTTAAGTCTTTTGCCTTACTCCTTTTTGAAACAGGAGTGCCACTGCAAAGACTGACATAAAGTAATTATTCAGCTCCTCAGCCATTTCCTTGTTCCCCACTACTATCTCTCCAGTGCCATTTTCCAGCAGTCCAATGTCCACTTTTACCCCTCCTTTGCCCTTTACAGATCCAAAGAAACTCTTACAGTCTTCATTTATATTACTGGCTGGCATATCCTCATATTTAACCTTCTTCCTCCTTATTTTTTTTTGTTGCCCTCTGCTGGTCTTTGTAAGCTTCCCAATCTTCTGGTTTCCCACTGCCCTTCGCCACATTGCCTGCTTCCTCTTTTCCTTTAATGCTATCCCTAACTTCCTTACTCAGCCATGGTTGCTTCATCCTCCCTGTACCATGCTTCATTTTCCTCGTGATGAACTTTTGTTGTGTGTCCCGAATTACTCCTAGAAACTCCTGCCATTGCTGTTCTTTGCTACTAGGCTCCTCTCCCAGTCAACTCTGCACAGATCCTCCCTCATGCCTCTTTAGTTGTCTTTATTCAGCTGTAATACAATTACCTCTGATTCTATCTTCTCCCCCTCAAATTGCAGGGCATATTGTTCCTAACAACTACAACTTGCAGGAAGTGCGTCCATCTCCATGGAGCAGCAGTTGGACTCACTTTGGAACATGTAGATGGTGAAAGCATCACAGTCCAAGTTTCAGGAATGTGGCGACACCCGAAATTGAAGTGGATAGCTGGGTGACTGACTGCCAGGTGGGTTAGGCAGTCATGGTAGGACACCCCTGTGGCTATTCCCTTTCAAACCAGCAGACCATTTTGAACGCTGTTGGAGAGGGACATGGCCTACCACCTGGCAGGATGGTTAACCACAGCTTGCTGTTGTACAGCAGGGAGGGTGAGAAGGGCAGGTGAGCACTAGTAATAGGGGACTGTATAATTGGGGGCATAGGTAGGTGTTTCTGTAGCCTCAAGCCAGACTCCAGGATGGTGTGTTGCCACTCTGGTGCCAGGGGTCAATGTTGTCTCTGAGCAGGTACAGGGCATTCTGACCAGGGAGTGTTAGCAGCCAGAGGTCATTGTCCATATTGATACTAACAACATGGGCAGGAAGAGAGATGAGTTCCTGCAAGGCGAATTTTGGGAATTAAGTAGAAAGTTTAAAAGTAACACCTCTGAGGTCATAAACTTGGGAATACTCTCTATGCCACATGCTCGAGTCGCCAGTCACAGGAAATTATGGTTAAAAATGTGGCCAAAGAGCTGGTGTAAGAAGGAGATATCTGGATCATTGGGACGTTTTCCAGGGCAGGCGGAACCTATACAAGAAGGACAGAGTGTACCTAAACGGGAGAGGCATCAATATCCTTGTGGGGAAGTTAGCTAGAGCTACTTGGGAGAGTTTAACCTGATGATGGGAACCAGAGCAGCAGGTTATGGATGGGAGGAGAATGTAGCAATTAATGTGATGAATAAGTATAGCTGGTCTAATGAACTATAAAAAGTATATTGAATAAGCCAGGATGGAAAACTAATAAAAAAGTGCTGAAGGACACGATAGAGTGGACAGTCAAAATTAGAGTTATTTATACAAATGCACAGATGGTAAAGAACAAATTAAATGTGCTGCAGGCACAGATTCAAATTGGAGACTATGATATGATAGCCATTACGGAGACAAGGCTGCAGGACAGTTGGACTGGGAATTAAACATATCGGGTTATAATTTTTCCAGCAGGGGTAAAGTAAATGGCAGAGGGGGTGGAGTAGCATTATTGATTAGCAACAGAATCATTTTTGTGGTGAGAGAGGATGTAATGAGGGGAAAGCACTCAGTGGAGACCTTAAGGGTGAAATGGAGGAACGGTAAAGGAACTAAAAACACAAAACGATCATGATATAGACCATCTGATAGCTGCTCAGACATGCTCAATTGTTTAAATCCTGAAATCAGGCAACTATGTCGTAAAAGGTCAGAGTAGCATTATTGGGGGATTTTAATCTTTACATAGACTGGGAGTAGCAGATAAGCACTTGCTAGAAAGCTTCTGGGTTTGTGTCCAGGATCATTTCCTACGGCAATATGTCTTAGATGTAAAAGCAATACTGGATCTAGTAATGAGCAATAAGCCTGATTTAATTTGTGACCTAGTTGTTCATGGCAAATAGTGATCATAATATGATTGAGTTTCATGGAATGTTTGTAAGAGACAAGCAAAGATCAGATATTCGAATTTTGGATTTAAGTAAGGCAGGCTGTAATGGGATGAAACAGAGACTGTCCACAGTAACTGAATGTCCTCCTAGCTGAGTGCTCTTTCATTAACATATTTGAAATGGTTTTCTTTGCAGTTATGTTCTCTTGTGGCTTGGCTTGCTGTCTGATTCCTTCCCACTCTCCCACTCAGTCAAAGCCACCCTCTCTCTTCCATCTCCTGAACACCCACCGTCTGGGTCCAAACCATCCTGCAACCTTTTCAATCCCCACCCACACTGTAGCCTCTCCTCCTCTCTCTCTCTCTCTGTCTCCAAGTGACTCTCATTCCTCAGCTCATTACCTTGGAACCGCTGACTCCTCCAGCCCCCATCTCTGCTATTCCCCAAAACCACTGCAGCCTCACATGTTTCCTACTACGCAGCCTCCTCATCTCCCTGACAACTTCCACCATACACTCACCAGCCCAACTGTAGCTCCCACCTACACTACACAGACCCTTTCCAACATCCCTGTCTGCTGCTGCTGGTCACCACGGTTCCACTGTGCAGCACCTTTACAACTCAACAACTTACCCCCTGCCTCCCCCATTCCCCTTGCAGCTCCCCTGTGTACCCTGTTATTCTGCAGACCCTGTCTCTCCGTGACCATGTGGACCCACAGACCCAGTGTGTCCCACGCTCCCAGATTTTCCCTATCCCTCTTGCAGCCTTCTGTCTCCTGGCTTCACCCTTGCCAATGCTATTTTACTCCCACCCACACCACATTCTGGTGGACCCCCTGTCTACCCCCATTCCCCTTGCAGACTCCCTGTCTCTGCCTGCCACACCATCCAGAGAGTGAAAAGGCTGTGCCCAGCTGGAGAGACATGACCAAGTTGTAGGGCTCCTTCCATATTTTTTCACAGAAATGAAAAGCCAGAACAAAAAGAAAATTTGGTTCCCTTATCTCTGTTAAGTATATATTAAATAAATCTTTCGTTCCCACCAATCTTTTCTTTGCAGTACTGCGAGTTACTCTAAATACATTTCCAGTGGAAGGTGAAGGACTGGCCAGCTCTTCATCATTGATATTGATATTGAGGCTGACTGTTCCCCGGGATTGTCAAAGCTGAACAGAAACATTTACAATTCTGCTTTCAAACAATAAGAGAATGATTATGTTTGCAATGATACTTCATCAATAGTGTAAAATTATTACACCACTGTGAACGCAGTAACCGCAAGGGAAGATCAGTATCCATTTACAAGGCAGCAGGCAGAGGAGTGATGGCATACTCTCCAATTTCCTGGATGAACGCAGCTCCAAAAACTTGCAAGAAATTCAACCTGATCCCTCCTTGGATTGGCACCTCATCAACCGCCATAAACAAGAACACACTTTATTGCTGATACATATTGTATCACATACATGCAGTGCAATTTACCAAGGCTCCCTCAGCAGCATCTTCCAAACGTGCAACGTCAACCACCTAGAGCAAGGGTTTCTCTCAAAGTGATACATCATCCAGACGTGGCAATATATCAAAGTTCCTGTTGCTGCATCAGCATCCTCTCCAACACCTATGTGAATGCATCAATATTAACTGGACTGCGCCAATTCATCATCATCCTCTCAAAGGGGAAGTAAAGATGGGAAATATGGGTTGAGACTTTCCAGTGATATCCACATCCCATGCACACAATGTGCCTGGCAGTTTATGATTGAATACCTTCACTGAGTATTCCATTATGATTGAGGAAAAGAGCAACAGAAATAAAGTAATGGTAATGAGGACTTTTCTGATATATCCACTCCATCCTGTTTTTAGCCAACTGATCCTGCCAGCAATATGTGTTCTGAATGAACATACAGGAGCACTCATATATACATTCTGACTCCGAACACTGTCAGCTAAGTTATTTCAGAATGATTACAGCTAATGTGCGAATCATGCTTGCAGCATCCATTATAAGGCGTTCAGTTGTAAGTTACCTCCTGGCAATTTATGATAAGCATTGGGAGAGCTGTAATGTTGACTAAAAGATTTGACTGGGGCTGCAAAAATCTGCAAGATGCTGATGGACAACACTTTGCAAGAATTATATTCAGAGTAACTCAGATTGCCATCGTCAGTAATCACATGCTTACCAAATGATTTTCCATCTCCGAAAATCTTGTTATGGGTTCTATGGGCACCTTGTCAGTTTTCTTAATGCTTTCTGTCCTTAATCACTTCGGTTCCAAATGCTGGGTGTTATGGGTAGAGTTGATTCAAGCTATTAGCCACTGTTACACTACAGTGCCCAAAAGGTGTACCTTCGTAAACCCAACCTGATCAATGCCACGATAACAAAGTGTGAAGCTGGATGAACACAGCAGGCCAAGCAGCATCTCAGGAGCACAAAAGCTGACGTTTCGGGCCCAGACCCTTCATCAGAGAGGGGGATAGGGAGAAGTTTTTGGAATAAATAGGGAGAGAGGGCGAGGCGGACCGAAGATGGAGAGAAAAGAAGATGGGTGGAGAGGAGAGCATAGGTGGGGATGTAGGGAGGGGATAGGTCAGTCCAGGGAAGACAGACAGGTCAAGGAGGCGGGATCAGATAGTAGGTAGGAAATGGAGGTGCGGCTTGAAGTGGGGAGGAGGGATGGGTGAGAGGAAGAACAGTTTAGGGAAGCGGAGGCAGGCTGGGCTGGTTTTGGGATGCAGTGGGGGGAGGGGATGAACTGGGCTGGTTTTGGGATGCAGTGAGGGAAGGGGACGAACTGGGCTGGTTTTGGGATGCAGTGGGGGAAGGGGAGATTTTGAAGCTTGTGAAGTCCACATTGATACTATTGGGCTGCAGGGTTCCCAAGTGGAATATGAGTTGCTGTTCCTGCAACCTTCGGGTGGCATCGTTGTGGCACTGCAGGAGGCCCATGATAGACATGTCGTCTGAGGAATGGGAGGGGAGTTGAAATGGTTCATGACTGGGAGGTGCAGTTGTTTATTGCGAACCAAGCGGAGGTATTCTGCAAAGCGGTCCCCAAGCCTCCGCTTGGTTTCCCCAATGTAGAGGAAGCCATACCAGGTACAATGGATACAGTATATCACATTGGCAGATGTGCAGGTGAACCTCTGCTTAATATGGAAAGTCATCTTGCCCCAAACGTCCAGCTCCACACTTTGTTATCTTGGATTCTCCAGCATCTGCAGTTCCCATTATCACTGATCAATGCCACCTCCACATCCCCATAAAGGTGACCATAACCATAGAAGCAGAAGAAGGCCAGTCAGCCCACTTAGCCTGCTCACACAATCATAGTCATGCAACATAGAAACAGAATCTTAAGTCCAACTTGCCCATGCCAACCAGACATCCTAAATACATCTCGCCCCATTTTCCAGCATTTGGCCCATATCCCTCTTAACCCTTCCCATTCATGTACCCATCCAGATGACTTTTAACTGTACCAGCCTCCACCACTTCCTCTGGCAGATCATTACATACATGTCCAACCTTCTGTGTGAAAAAGTTGCTCCTTAGGACCCATTTAAATCTTTCCCCTATCACCTTAAACCTACATCTTCTAGTTTTGGACTCCCCTACTCTGGGCCTAGGACCATGGCTATTCAATTTATCTGTGCCCTTCATGATCTTATAAACCTCTATAAGGTCACCCCTCAACCTGCTATGCCCCAGGGAACATGTCTCAGCCTATTCTTATATATCAAACCTACAGTCCCAGTAACATCCTGGGAAATCTTTTCTGCACCCTTTCCAGTTTAATAACATCTTTCCTATAGCTGTATGCAGTTCTCCAAAAGCGGCATTACCAATATCCTGTGCAGCCATACGATGACGTTCCAACTCATGTACTCAATACTCTATGAAGGCAAACATGCCAAATGACTTATTCATCACCCTGTCTACCTGTGACTCCACTTTCAAGGAACTATGTACCGGAACTCCTAAGTCACTCTAGTCGACAACACGTCCAGGGCACTACCCATTAACTGTTTAAGTCCTACTCTGGTTTCCCTTACCAAAATGCAGTACCTTGCATTTACTTAAATTAAACTCCATCTGCCATATTCTCGACCTATTGACCGAGCTGATCAAAATCCCATTGTATTCGTAGACAACCTCTTTACTGTCCACAATATCACCAATTTTGGTGCAATCTACAAATTTACTGATCGTGCTTCCTATATTCTCATTCAGATCATTTATATAAAAATGAACAACACTGAACCCAGCTCTGATCCATGTGGCATATTGGTGGTCACAGGCCTCTAGTCCCAAAAAACAACACTCAACCACCATCCTCTGTCTCCCACTATCAACCCAATTTTGTAACCAATTGGCTAGCTGTCCCTGGACCCCACGTGATCTAACCTTACTAACCAGTTTACCATGCAGAACCTTGTTGAAAGCCTTGCCAAAGCCCCTACAGGCAACTTCTCCCACTCTTCCATCATCTATCCTCTTGATTACATCCCCAAAAGATTTAATCAAGATTGGGAGATTTGAGGTCCTACACACAATGTCACATTGACTGTCCCTAATCAGTCCTGCTTCTCCAAATGCATGTAAATCCTGACTGTCACAATCCCTTCCAACAATTTACCCACATCTGATATCAGACTCATCGCACTATACCCCATGTGCTTTTCCTCGCAGCCTTTCTGAAATAAAGTCACCAGATTAGCCACCCTCCAGTCACCTGGCACTTCACCCTAGCTGTAGAACATACAAGCATCTCTGTTAGGGGTCCTGTAATTTCTTCTCCAGCTTCCCACAATGTCCTAGGATACACTTGATCAGGTCTTGAGGATTTATCTACCTTTCTGCATTATAAGACCTCCAGCACCTCTTTCTCTATAATGCAGAATGTTTTCACATCTTCACTATTTATTTCCCCAAATTGTCTCACTTCATGCCCTTGGCCACAGTAAATACTAATGCGAAATATTCATTTAAGTATCTCACCTATCACCTGGATTCCAGACATAGGTGACTTCATTGATCTTTAAGGAGTCATATTCTCTTGCTAATTGCCGCTTTTCCCTTAATGTACTTGTAGAAACTCTTTGGATTCTCCTTAATCTTACCTGCCAAAGCTTTCTCATGTGCACCTTTTTTGTCTTTATGATTTTCCTCTTAAATGTACTCCTACACTTGTAGATTCCTCAAAGAATTCACTTGATCCCAGCTGTCTCTACTTGACAAATGCTTCCTGTTATTTACTTGACCAGAGCCTCAATACCTCCTTTTACCTGCAAGCAAAGTACCCCAAAAAACACCTCAGAACTATTCAGACTACTAGGTGTCCTGACAGCACACAAACCGGCATCCACGCTAAGACAGCAACTGACCAGGGTTAAAGACCCAATAGATTCCATGGACAGGGCAAATGTTGTTTACAAGGTACCATGTGGAGACTGCACAAAACACTATGTGAGACAAATGGGCAGACAGCTAGCAACCCTTATCCACGAACACCAGCTAGCAACTAAACAACATGACCAGAAGACCTTGGTTTCAGTACACACAGATGAGAAAAACCACACTTTCAACTGGGACAGCACTACTCCCATTGGACAAGCCAAACAGAGGACAGCCAGGCAATTCTTGGAGGCTTGGAATTCATCTGCGGACTCCATCAACAAAAACATTTAGTTAGACCCAATATACAGACCATTACAACACGCAGCAGGAACCGGCACCTACTGAAAGCAGCAAAACCTAGACCATATAAACTTGAACCGGCACAAGACAACAGCACTGGGCATGTCATCCTGTAAGGGGATGAAACGTCTGCTATCAAAGCTCCCAGCCTGGCAAACACACCAACATCTACCCCAATCAACTTCTGAAAGTTCCTGTGCAATAAACCGCCATGCAATGGGATTGTGCCTGTTCTGATAATCGTCAACACTGCTTTCCTGCCTTTTCCCCCAAAGCCTTGATCCCCTTATTAGTTTAAAAACCTGTCTATCTCAGGCTTGAATATACTAAAGACCCAGCGCGATAATTCTCGCGACAATTGCCCAACCAACAAAGGTAAGCATGCCATATGCCTTCCTTACCACCCTATCTACTTGCATAGCCATGTTCAAGAAACTTTGGACTTGAACCCCAAGACCCTCCTGTGTTTCAATGCCATTAACTGTATACTCCTCCTTAATATTTGATCTGTCTTATTATACTTCATTCCCTTTGAATTATAGGCCACCGTTCCAATTGGCACCCCTATTTCCCATTGCTCAATTACAACCCCATAAACTGCAATCCTTTTGTGCACTTCTTCACCATCTCCATGTACATAATTTCTAATGCTTTCTTCGCTCTCCAGAGTCATCCATGGCTGTCAAATGGTGGACCATGATTGCCCAGTGTTAGAACTACTGTCATCCTTTTCCAGTTGTAGAAAGAGCAATTACATTCACAATCAATCAGCTCATGGATTTTCATCAATGGGAAAACATGCAACATGAGACAGTGTCATACAGGCATTCTCAATACATTACGTTCATACCACAGCCTGTTAGCAGCCTGATTCCTGGGCTGGCACGATTGCTGTATGAAGAGTGATTGAATCTCTTACAGTTCAATTCACTGATGTGTAGAAGAGTAAGGGAAGATTTTAGAGGAATGTAAAATTTGAACAGGATGAGATATGGTAAATGCAGGAAGGATGTTCATGATGACCAGGGAGACTAGAAGAATGAAGCCACAGTCTAAGGATACAGGAGGGTAGGCCATTTAGGGCTGAGATTTACTGCCTGAGCCACGTACTAATTGGCATAGGGATAAGAAAGTTAGGGAAGTAAACACTTGGCTAAGGGATTGGTGTGGGAAAGAGGGATTCCATTTCATGGGGCATTGGCATCAGTTTTGGAACCGGGGGGATCTCTACCGTTGGGACGGTCTCCACCTGAACCGATCTGGAGCCAGTGTTCTAGCGAAAAGCATAAATAGGGTGGTCAGTAGGACTTTAAACTTCAGAGTCGGGGGGAAGGGAAAGTGAAAGAGACTGGGAGTGTGGAGTTAAATGGAAAGATAAGCAACAGGATAGTATGTCTACAGGTGGATTTAAGCTCGAGGCAGACTAGGAATACAGCAAAAAGGAAGGATAGCTTAAGACATCTTGGGATTTCCAACCTCTCTAATAATGATAAGAAAGTTAGCATTAAGGCACTTTATCTAAATGCTCGTAGTATTCACAACAAAGTAGATGAATTAACAGCACAAATCCTCTTGAATGATTATGATGTGATAGGCATCACAGAGACATGGTTGCAGGGAGTTCAGGACTGGCAGTTAAACATCCAAGGATTCACAACATATCGAAAAGACAGGGAGGTGGGCAGAGGGGGTGGGGTTGCCTTGTTAGTTAAGAATGAAATTAAATCTACGGCACTGAATGACATAGGGTCAGAAGATGTGAAGTCTGTGTGGGTGGAATTGAGGAACCACAAAGGCAAAAAAACTATAATGGGAGTTATGTACAGACCTCCTAACAGTGATCAGGGCCAGGGGCGCAAGATGCACCGAGAAATAGATAAGGCATGTCAGAAAGGCAAGGTCGCGGTGATCATGGGGGACTTCAATATGCAGGTGGATTGGGTGAATAATGTTGCTGGTGGATCCAAAGAAAGGGAATTCATGGAATGTTGACAGGATGGCTTTTTGGAACAGCTTGTGATAGAGCCCACAAGGGAGCAGGCTATTCTGGACTTAGTGCTTTGTAATGAGCCAGACTTTATAAAAGACCTTAAAGTAAGGGAACACTTAGGAGGCAGCGATCATAATATGGTAGAGTTCAGTCTGCAGTTTGAAAGAGAGAAGGCAAAATCAGTTGTAATGTAATGGCATTACAGTAAAATAAAGGTAATTACATGGGAATGAGAGAGGAACTGATGAAAATCGACTGGAAGCAGAGCCTAGCGGGGAAGACAGTAGAGCAACAATGGCAGGAGTTTCTGGGTGTAATTGAGGACACAGTACAAAGGTTTATCCCAAAGAAAAGAAAGATTATCCGGGATGGGATGAGACAGCCATGGCTGACAAAGGAAGTCAGGAAATATATCAAAGAAAAAGACACAGCCTATAAAGTGGCCAAGAGCACTGGGAAATCAGAAGATTGGGAAGTCTACAAAAACAAACAGAGGATAACAAAGAGAGCAATAAGGAAGGAGAGGATCAAATATGAAGGTAGGCTAGCTAGTAATATTAGAAATGATAGTAAAAGCTTCTTTCAATGCATAAGAAACAAACAAGAGGCAAAAGTAGACATTGGGCCGCTCCAAATTGATGCTGGAAGGCTAGTGATGGGAGATATGGAAATAGCTGAAGAACTTAATAAGTACTTTGCGTCAGTCTTCTCAGTGGAAGACATGAGTAGTATGCCAACAATTAGGGAGAGCCAGGGGGCAGAGTTGAGCATGGTAGGCATTACAAAAGAGAAAGTGCTAGAAAAGCTAAAAGGTCTAAAAATTGATAGATCTCCTGGCCCCGATGGGCTACATCCTAGAGTTCTGAGGGAGATGGCTGAGGAAATAATGGAGGCTTTGGTCGTGATCTTTCAAAAGTCACTGGAGTCAGGGAAAGTCCCAGACGATTGGAAAATTGCTGTTGTAACCATCTTGTTTAAGGAAGGATCAAGGCAAAAGATGGAAAATTATAGGCCGATTAGCCCAACCTCGGTAGTTGGTAAAATTCTAGAATCCATTGTTAAGGATGAGATTTCTAAATTCCTGGAAGTGCAGGGTCAGATTAGAATAAGTCAGCGTGGATTTAGTAAGGGGAGGTCATGCCTGACAAACCTGTTAGAATTCTTTGAAGACGTAACAAGTATGTTAGACCAGGGAAACCCAGTAGATGTTATCTATGTAGACTTTCAAAAGGCCTTTGATACGGTGCCTCACGGGAGGCTGCTGAGCAAGGTGAGGGCCCATGGTGTTCGAGGGGAGCTACTGGCTTGGATTGAGGATTGGCTGTCTGACACAAGGCAGAGAGTTGAGATAAAAGGCTCTATTTCGGAATGGCAACCAGTGACAAGTGGTGTCCCACAGGGTTCCGTGTTGGGGCCACAGCTGTTCACCTTATACATTATTGATCTGGATGAAGGGACCGGGGGCATTCTGGCGAAGTTTGCCGATGATACAAAAATAGGTGGACAGGCAGGTAGTACTGAGGAGGTGGGGAAGCTGCAGAAAGATTTAGACAGTTTAGGAGAGTGGTCCAGGAAAAGGCTGATGAAATTCAATGTGAGTAAATGTGAGGTTTTGCACTTTGGAAAAAAGAATACAGGCATGGACTGTTCCTCCAGCTCCACACTGCATTGCCACTGGAATAAGATGGTCTGTTTTTGATCACTTACACCCCAGTGCATAAACACTGACAATTGTTGAATAATGAGCAAACAGAGCACTTTGTCTAAAATGATTTTGGCATTGGGCAACATGAACTGGCGACATTGGCGAATGAACTCAATGCGTTCTCTGGCTGGAAAGTTTAAATCAGCAGGGGCCATTGTGGGGTAGGTTTAATATCACAAACTTGGCACTTGACCTCCCACACCAATCTCACAAGCCCCTGATCAATGTTCAAAGCCTGAAAGCTGACATACACAATCAAACCTGTCAATGCACCATTGCACCCATGTGTCTGAATTAAACATAGGGTTCCTTTGCTGTGCAAATCCAGGGCACTAGCACTAAATTTAAATGCACTTAGATTCTTGCATGGATTGTGAGCATCACTGACCATTGGTAACTGCCCTTGAGTGCAGTTAGTAGTGATCCACATCACTGTGGGCCTGGAGACACATCTAGACTGGTACAGATAAAAGTGGCATGTTTCCTTCACCAAAGGACATTCATGCACCCCACACTATGCTGAGCTACTGCTGCTGGGTGCAGATGAGAGTAAAATGATAATGTAACTGGCACAATACGGTAGTCTCCCCAGTATTTAGTATACATGGGAAATATGGGGTGCTGGTTAGCTGAATCGACCCTTGAATGTGAAATACTAGTGTTGACTGGGAAAACTCAATCATCACTGCTGCAAGATAAATGTGTGTTTTAAAAATAAGGGGCCAGGACCACACATAAGTACAGATATACCTGGATGCAATGGGTTGATTCTTTCTTTATTGATAAGGTAAGTCTTGAACTAGCTTTAATAAAGCATCTGATCATCATGCCCTTTCAACTGACAATACAGTAAAGTCCCTTCTCATCTGAATCCCAAGAACCAGAAGATCTAGACAACGGAGACTTTATTGTAATCCAGAGGCACAGACAAATTCTCTGGAGCTGTGTGTTCAAATCACACCATAGCAAATTATTTAAATTCAATTCAATAAATCTGAATTTGAAAACTAATCTCAGTGATGACAATCATGAAATTATTTGTTGTAAAAGCTTCCCACTGTTTCCCACCATTGTGTAGCCCACATTCCCACTGTGTAGCCATATACACAGTGGCTCAGTGGTTAGCACCACAGCCTCCCAGGGCAAGGCAACCAGGTTCAATCTGTGTGCAGTTTGCATGTTCTCCCTGTGTCTGCGTGGGTTTCCTCTGGGCTCTCTGGTTTCCTCCCACAGTCAAAAGATGTGTAGGTTAAGTGGATTGGCCATGGAAAATACAGTGTTATAGGAACAGGCTAGAGAGGTGAGTCTGGGTGGGGTGGTCTTTGTAGGTTCAGAGTGGGCTGAATGATATGCTTCTATATTGTAGGGATTTAATTAAAAGAGTCATCACAATTTTTTTTTATTTTTGTTTCTCCACTTTTCCTAACATCTTCACGTTAGTGCAGAAACAGAGACTCTAGTCTCACTGTGGTTACCAATGTTTACTGCCTCTGGCTCCACTGGGCTGTTAGATTTAACTAAAACTGAAAGCATTCAATACCTCCTGCAATATGCTTGCATTAGTACGACAGCTTCCATAACTCAGGACTCTTCAAAGCGCTTTACAACAAATATTGCTTTTATAAGTGTAGTCAATGTGATTGTGTAGCCAAATTGCACATAGCAAGTTACCACAAATTGCAATATGATAACAACAAGATAAAATGCATTTTGTGATGTTGATTGGAGGATAAATATTTCTCATGACACCAAGGAGACCCGACTTAATCTTTTGCAAGTAGTGGCTTGGGGTCTTTTGCATCCAACATTCCCTCACTATCACTGAATAAAAATCCTCAAACTCGCTCCCGAGCAGAATTGTGGGAGTATCAGATGAGAAGCAGTGGGTCAAAAAGGTGGCTCACCACTACCAGCTCACGGGCAGTTTGGGAAGAGCAACAATTGTTGGTCTTGTCAGTGATGTTTACAACCCAAACAAGAACAAATAAAAAAACTGAGGGATAACCATTCCAACACTGCATCAGGAAAATGCACTCCCCAATCAGCCTTGATTGAGAGCTCAAGTCTTAGAAATGGGCTTTATTCAGATGCAGGATAACTATCAACTTTGCTACTACTGACAATGTATTTCCTTTTGCAACTGGAAAGTCTTTGTTCCTCTTTGGACCATTTCAGCAGCATTTGGTATATTTGGTATAACCTGTTTAGCCTCTACTATTTTCTGCCAGCGTTTTATCCACCCTCAGCTGATACGAATTTTGTTTCTGGCACATAGGACGGTGAGTTCAAGCCAAATGTTTCAAGCAGTAAGCCACTTAATGTACGGTATAGTACCGAGAAGTGCTACGTGGCTCAAATATCATTGTTCAGATGAGATTTTAGACTGAAGTGCCATTTATTGATGGTTGAGAAAGGTCCCTTTGAGCTATGTGAAGAAGAGTGGTGTGATCACTATCAGGCAACAACAGATTAATAGGCCATTATTTTCACCACCATTTGTGAGAAGAATGCATACCACATTTGACTATATTTATGCCATTACTGCAGAAGTAACTTTGAGCCTTTGCACTGTTGAAATGTTACAAGTTGTCAAGAGATGAGTAAGTAAGGTGAGATCATCCAAGGCAGTCTAATGTCGAACTAGATTCATCGGAACTGGTTAGAATTTTTTTTTTCCCTCTTCAGCAGAGAAAGGTGCTATGTTTGGTGAGTCTCTGATAAATGATAAAGGTAATTCCTATCCTTAAAATCTGCCATCATATTCAATATAGTTGATAAAATATTTGATAGGAATCAAAAATATGTGAATATCATTATGAAACAATTAAAATTCATTATATATGCCAGTTCAAGTGATGTGTTAAGCCTGCTGCATGAGGGCACTCCTGGATACCATTGTGATCCAGGGAAAACATTTCAACAGGTATTTGGTGTTTAAAATTCAAGCAGCTTCATCCCAGGGGCTATGAGTTGGTGGCTGAGGTATAGACATTGCAATGCATCAGGGAGGCGATTGGTTATCTAGCTTCTTTGTATCGAGAAGGAGTAACACCAGTGTAGGAATGAAAAGTCATGCTTTTCATGTCACTCTGTATCACAAACCAGTCAAGTGAGCAAACTAATCTAAACCCAACCCCCTGGTCCTGGCCCATGTCCTTCCAAACCTCTCTTATCCATGCACTTATTTAAGTGTCTTTTAAACGTTGCAACTGTGCCTGCATCCACTACTTCCTCAGAAAGTTGATTCCACACATGAACCTCGCTTTGTGCTTAAGATTGCCCCTCGTGTTTTTTAAAGCTACCTCTTCTCACCTTAAAAATATGCCCTCTTTTCTGGAAATGCCCTATCCTAGGAAAAAGACATCAACCATTAATCTTTTCTATGCCCCTCATGATTTTGTAAACCTCTATAAATTCACCCCTCAACTTCCTATGTTCCAGTGATAAAAATTTATCCAGCAGGAGAGGTTATTAACGTCTGCAGCACAGACACAAATAGGACATAATGTTTGGAAAAGGCCAGCAATTAATCACTGGAAAAACGATTGAAATTGAGAAGAGGGAAGGTTAATACAGGACTGAATGCATGCAGTATAAGGGATAAGGTAAATGAGCTTGTAGTGCAAATCAAAACTGGCAGGTATGACGTGGTAGGCATCATGGACACATGGCTGCAAGGGGATCAGGATTGGGAACTGAATATCCAAGGATATACATCCAATCGAAAAAATAGGCAGGTGGGCCGAGACGGTGGGGTTGCCTTATTGGTGAGAAACGAAATTAAATCAATAGGAAGAAGCAAAATAGGGTCAGATGGCGTAGAATCTGTGTGGGTAGAATTGTGGAACCACAAAGGTAAAAGAACCATAGTTAGAGTTGTGTACAGGCCTGCAAACAGTTGTCAGGAGCTGGGGCACAAGATACACCAGGAATAGAAAAGGTATGTCAGAAAGGCAAAGTCACAGTGATCATGGGGCATATCAATACCCAGGTGAACTGGGAAAATCACGTTGGTAGCGGATTGCAAGAAAAGGGGTTTGTGGAATGTCTATGAGATGATTTTTTGGAGAAGCTCGTGGTGGGGCCCACAAGGGAACAGGCAATACTAGATTTAGTGTTGCACAATGAGGCAGACTTGATAATGGAGCTTAAGGTAACGGAACCCCTAGGAGGCAGTGATCATAAGATGATAGAGTTTACTCCGAAATTTGAGAGAGAGAAGACAAAATCAGAGGTGATGGAATTACAACTGAATAAAGGCAACTGCAGAGGAATGAGAGAAGAGCTGGGCAGAATTAACTGGAAGAGGAGCCAAGCAGGAAAGACGGTGGAAGAGCAACGGCAGGAGTTTCTGGGAGTAAGTCAGGAGACACAGCAAAAATTTATTCCGAGGAAGAGGGGGCATGACACAGGGAGGATGAGGCAGCCATGGCTGATCTAAGAAGTCAGGGGCAGCATAAAAGCAAAAGAGAAAGCATATAATGTGGCAAAGGTTATTGGGAAACCAGAGGATTGAGAAGCTTACAAAGACCGACAGAGGGCAACAAGAAAAGAAATAAGGAGGGAGAAGTTTAAATATGAGGTAAAGCTAGCCAGTAATATAAATGAAGACTGTAAGATTTTCTTTAGATATATAAAGGGCAAAAGTGGACTTTGGACCACTGGAAAATGGAGAGATAGTAGTGGGGAACAAGGAAATGGCAGAGGAGCCAAATAATTACTTCGCGTCAGTCTTCATGGTAGAAGACATGAGTACTATCCCAAAAATTCGATAGTCAGGGGGCAGTGCTGAGTATGGTGGTCATCACCAAGGAAAAGGTGCTGGTAAAACTGATTTTACTAAAGATTTACTAAATCACCTGGACCAGATGGACTGCACCCCAGAGTTCTAAAGGAGATAGCTGAAGATATAGTGGAAATGTTAGAGGTGATCTTTCAGGAATCGCTAGAGTCATGGAGGGTCCCAGAGCACTGGAAAATCGCTAATGTGTCACCCATGTTTTAAAAGGGAGTAAGGAAAAAGACAGAAAATTACAGGCCGATTAGCCTAACCTCGATCGTGGGTGAGATTTTGGAATCCCTTGTAATGGATGAGATTTCTGAATATTTGGAAGTGTGTGGTAAAATAGGGCAAAGTCAGTATGGTTTCATCAAGGGGAGGACATGCCTGACAAATCTGCTAGAGTTCTTTGTGGAAGTAAAGGACAGGGTAGAACAAGAAGAGCCAATGGATGTTATCTTCCTGGACTTCAAGAATTCCTTTGATAAGGTGCCACACAGGAGGCTGCTGAGTAAGGTAAGGACTCTCGGTGTTAGAGGCAAGGTGCTAGCCTGGACAGAAGATTGGCTGTCTGGCAGAAAGCAGACAGTGGGAGTAAAGGGGTCTTTCTCAGGATGGCAGCTGGTGACAAGTGGTGTTCCGCAAGGGTCAGTGTTGGGACCACAACTTTTCACCTTATGCATTAGTGATCCAGAGGAAGGAACTGTGGGCACTCAGGTGACTGCCTGTGTGGAGTTTGCACATTCTCCCCATGTCTGCATGGGTTTCCTCTGGGTGTTCTGGTTTCCTCCCACAGTCCAAAGATGTGCAGGGTAAATGGATTAACCATGCTAAATTTCCTAAAGTGCCCAGGGTTGTTTAGGTTGGGTGGGTTAGACATGGGGAAATCAGGGGCAGGAGAATGGGTCTGCATGGGATGCTCTTCAGAGGGGTGGTGTGGACTTGTTGAGCTGAATGGCCTGTTTCCATGCTGTAGGGATTCTATGACATATGACAGCTAGTATTGAGGAGGTGGGGAGGCTACAGAAGGATTTGGACAGGTTAAGAGAATGGGCAAAGAGGTCGCCGATGGAGTACAATGTGGGTAAGTGTGAGGTCATGCACTTTTGTAAGAAGAATAAAAGCATGGACTATTTTCTAAATCGGGAGAAAATTCAGAAGTCTGAAGTGCAAAGAGAGTTGGGAGTTCTAGTGCACGATTCTCTCAAGGTAAACTTGCAGGTTGAGTCAGTAGTCAGGAAGGCAAATGCAATGATGGCATTTATTTTGAGAGGACTTGAACATAAAAGCAGGATGTACTACTGAGGCTTTATAAGGCTCTGGTCAGGCCACATTTTGAATATTGTGTGCAGTTTTGGGCCCCATATCTCAGGAAGGATATAGTGGCCCTGGAGTGCGTTCAGAGGAGGTTCACGAGAATGGTCCCAAGAATGGAAACCTTAACATATGAGGAGCATTTGAGGACTCTTGGACTATACTCACTGGAGTTTAGAAAGATGAGGGGGTATCTAATTGAAAGCTTCAGGATACTGAATGGCCTGGATAAAGTGGATGTTGGGAAACTGTTTCCATTGGCAGGAGAGTCTAGGACCTGAGGGCACAGCCTGAGAGTAAAGGAAAGACCTTATAGAATGGAGACAAGGAGAAACTTCTTTAGCCAGAGAGTAGTGAATCTATGGAATTCACTGCCACAGAAGGCTGTGGAGGCCAGGTCATTGAGTGCATTTAAGAGTGAGACAGATAGGTTCTTGATTATCAAGGGGATCAAGGGTTACAAGGAGAAAGCAGGGGAAGGGGGTTAAGGAATTTATCAGCCATAATTGAATAGCAGAGCAGATTTGATTAGTCGAATGGCTTAATTTCTGCTCCTACGTCTTATGGTCTTAATGCAAACCAAACAAATCTGGCAACAAGCTGATGAATGTGTTCTGAAATGTCTCTAGCTTAGTAATATTCTTCCTATAACAGGGCAAACAGTATTGGACACAATATTCCGGAAAGAGGCCTCACCAATATCTTGTACAACCTCAACATGGCTTCCCAACTTCTATACACAAAGGTTTGTACAATGGAGTCAAGTGTGCTTGTAGTGATGATGTCTACAAGATCCTTGATTGAGGTTATTAGCCTGGGCCAATCAGGAAAGCTCAAGCAGACAAATAACTCGGAGATTTGGAATCTCTTCAGCTGAGGAGACTGACTCTGAGCCGTTCACAGCGCAAGTAAATAAAGGGTGACTTGGTGATAGGATACCAGCCTCTGTGCAGCTTTTTCAATGATAAACACCTTTTTTAAATCAACTTGTCATTATGTCGCTGAGCCCCTAGATCCCTATGTTCTATAGCACTATCCAAGGCCATACTGTTAATTTAGATTAGATTCCCTACAGTGTGGAAACAGGCTCTTCGGCCCAACAAGTCCACACTCCCCCTTGGAGCATTCCACCCAGACCCATCACCCTATAACCCGCACACCCCTGAACACTACAGGCAATTTAGCATAGCCGATCCACCTAGCCTGCACATCTTTGGACTGTGGGAGGAAACCGGAGCACTCAGAGGAAACCCATGCAGACACAGGGAGAATGTGCAAACTCCACACAGACAGTCGCCCGAGGCTGGAATCGAACCTGGGTCCCTGGCGCTGTGAGGCTGCAGTGTTAACCACTGAGCCACCATGCCGCTCTAAGTATTAGTCCTGACCCTGTTTGTTGTACCAAAATGCAATACTGCGCATTTATCCAAATTAAACTGCATCTGCCATTTTTCAGTTTATTGGCCCAATTAGTCAAAAAAAGTCAAAGAAAGCATATTGTCCTTACCTTCAATACTTTGCCAAAGGGTTCAATAAGAAATGAAAAAAAAAATCAAGTTTTGGTACTCATTTCAGAGCGCAGCCTTGAGATTTAATTTCCAATTCCTGGCGACTCAAGGGCAACTCTGGAGAGTTGGCCACACTAAACATTTCTGGCTGGCAACTAAAATCACAAATTGAAGCATGTTGCAATATTTTAAGCATTCTGAGGAGCTTACCTTACCAGCACAGAGCTGTCTAAAATGCTGTTCTGGTTGGCACTTGAAATAGTTCCCCTGTGGCTTTTCCATATTAAACATTGCTTTGATGTTCTAAAGCATAGGGGATTTTGCATTGCAATATACAGGTAACTAAACAATGTAGCTTACATTGAGTTTTCTCTAACTCAAATCATACTCTAGCTCACAGCCTGTGATCACCTCAACAAGCCTTGGTGACATATTTTTAGTATCACACCTGCTGTGGTACAGAGCATCAAGGAAGAAAGGACTCAAAAGCTTTTTCTAACTTCTCAAAAAAACCCAACAATCCAGAAGAGTAGCAAGTTGGGTATAATGTAGAGAAATGTGAAAAATTGTCCATGTTGCTCAGGAGTACAGTAAGGCAGATTACTTTGCAAAAGGTAAGAACCCAATAATTGTTGGTACTGTCATGAGTGTAGTTATAACACACTGTACAGAAAGCTAACCTAACTTTTGAAAATGGACACAGCATCTTTCCCAGAAATCACATGACTGCTCGATAATTCAGTATTAGCTTGAAAAGCAGGCAGACTGGTCTGTTACCTCAGCACCAAGCAATAAGGGAGACACTCAGAATTTGATTGGACAACACAATAGGCTTTCTGAAGGTCAGAGATTTCAAAACTTCTGAGAAAGAACATGAGAGACGGAAAGACCACCCAAAGGGAATGAACAATAATTCATCAAAGTTAATATAGCAGCCATCATAAGCTTTGATCAGTATAAGACAGGCTCTGAGATACTGTATTAACAGAACTCAAGAAAGGACACTGTCAGAGGGAGAGAAAGAGAGAGTGAGAGACAATACTCAGTGAAGAGCTGGAGGAGGTCAGCTGAATGATGACTATACTGAAGGAAGTTACCAAAGACCATAATCTTCACTCACATTAAAAACAAAATATACTTCCCAGGACTCCTTTCCAGGACCTATTCTGTTCAGCCCACCCGAAAAACGGAGAAAAACAGCCAGCTACTCAACTATAGATGCCATCACAGCTGCTGAATTCTGACTTCCAATTTCCAATTCCCTCCACAAACAAAATGTTCAAGCAAGTACTAGGTCTGGATCAATAACAGGCTGATCTTGCCTTCGTCTTATAAATAACTTTCATCCATACTTAGCTTTAAATATTGTAACTGAAATTTAAATTATAACTGTTTTTAGTTAGTAATTTTCAACAAAAATTTCGATTAATATGTGTTCATATGATTTGGATGTTATTGTCTGGGCAAACATTTATTGCCCATCATAATTGCCCTTAAAATGTTACACTGATCAGCCTTCATGAACTATTGTAGTTGATGAGAGTGTATGGTTTGTGGTTTCGTCAGGATGGGAGTTCTTGGATTTTGACCCAAAGACGGAAAAGAATTCCATGTATTTCCAAGCCAGGAAGTTTTATGGATTTGAGGGGAACTTGCAGGTTGCAGTGTTCTCAAGCATCTGCTGCCCTTTCCTTCTGTATCGAAGGTTTCAGAATGTGTTGTTGCAGGGGCCTCGGTGAGTTGCTGCAGTGTATCTCATATACAGTGCTGCCTTTGTTCATTGCTGTTGGAGAAAGTGAATGTTTGTGGATGTGATACCAAACAATTAGGCTGCTTTATTCCAGATGATGTTGAACATCTCTCTGTTGGAGCTACACTCATGCAGGCAAGATTAGAGTATTCCATTAAACTCATGTGTTGTACCTTGTGACAAATGAACAGGTTTTAAGGAGGAAGAAGTCAGGAGATAAATTATTTGCCAAACAATTCCCAGGCTTTGCCTTGGTCTTGTTACCACATTATTCGTGTATTCAGACATGTTCCTCATCTGGATCTGAGTTTGCTCACTGAGCTGGAAGGTTAGTTTTCAGACGTTTCGTCACCATTCTAGGTAACATCATCAATGAGCCTCCGATGAAGCACTGGTGTTATGTCCCGCTTTCTATTTATCTGTTAAGGTTTCCATGGGTTGGTGATGTCATTTCCTGCGTTGGTGATGTCATTTCCTGTTCTTTTTCTCAGAGGATGATAGATGGGCTCCAAATCAATGTGTTTGTTGATGGAGTTCCAGTTGGAATGCCATGCTTCTAGGAATTCTCGTGCGTGTCTCTGTTTGGCATGTCCTAGGATGGATGTGTTCCCCAATCAAAGTGGTGTCCTTCCTCATCTGTATGGAAGAATACCAGTGATAGTGGATCATGTCTTTTTGTGGCTAGTTGATGTTCATGTGTCCTGGTGGCTAGCTTTCTGCTTGTTTGTCCAATGTAGTGTTTGTCACAGTTTTTGCAAGGTATTTTGTAAATGACGTTCATTTTGCTTGTTGACGATATGGTGTCTTTTAGGTTCATTAGCTGCTGTTTTAGTGTGTTGGTGGGTTTGTGGGCTACCCTGATGCCAAGAGGTCCGAGTAGTCTGGCAGTCATTTTGGAAATGCCTTTGATGTAGGGGAGAGTGGTTATGGTTTCTGGGACCGTTTTGTCTGTTTGTTTGGGTTTGTTGCTGAGAAATCGGTGGACTGTGTTCATTGGGTACCCGTTCTTTTTGAATACGCTGTATAGGTGATTTTCCTCTGCTCTGCAAAGTTCCTTTGTGCTGCAGTGTGTGGTGGCTTGTTGGAATAATGTTCTAATGCAGCTTCGTTTGTGGGTGTTGGGATGGTTGCTCCTGTAGTTCAGTATTTGGTCCGTATGTGTTGTTTTCCTGTAGACGCTGGTTTGAAGTTCCCCATTGGCTGTTCGCTCTACTGTGACATCTAGGAATGGCAGTTTGTTGTTGTTTTCCTCCTCTTTTCTGAATGTTATGCCAAACAGACAAACACGAGAATTCCTAGAAGCATGGCATTCCAACCGGAACTCCATCAACAAACACATTGATTTGGAGCCCATCTACCATCCCCTGAGAAAAAGAACAAGAAATGGCATCACCAACGCAGGAAATGACATCACCAACTGAAGGAAACCTAGCCAGATAAATAGAAAGCGGGACATTACACCAGCGCTTCACCGGAGGCTCACTGATGATGTTCCCTAGAATGGTGACGAAATATCTGAAAACTAACCTTCCAGCTCAGCGAGCAAACTCACATCCAGAACCTCAACCTGAGCTACAAATCTTCTCAAAACTCCCTATCTTCCTCATCTGTTCATATCACTTTTTGGCCAATGGTAACCACAGAACATAGGAGAGATTGTGTGCTGATAATGCCACTGAATGCTGGGGAAGCTCAAGGTTAGATTCTGTGCTATTGGAGATGCCATTGTCTGGAACCACGTGATATAAATGTGACCCACTGAACTAACATTTAACCCTGTTTGATGTCTTTGCATCTGGATATTTTTTATGTGGGACACTGGAGAAACTAAAAGGGGTGAAACGAGCAAATTCAAAGTTAACAAACCATTCTGCAGACGTGCCTGAAATGTCTGTGACATTAAACGGACAGTCTTGCATGTTCTTCTACACAAGCCAAATAAAAACTGACAAGTGGGGACAACATGTAATTAGGAAAGTTTTGTATTGCAGAAGATAACGTTTCTGGCTCTGAGTAAGAAGCTGAATTTGACACCAACTCAAAGATGGGAAGGCCAAGGAAGCACAGACAAACAGGTCAACTGTCAGCCTGAGAACCCTCAATGGGAGATAGTAAAGTGATCGAGGTTCCTAACATCACGATCCATAACTCCAAACCACAACATGTATGTAAAAATGTTTATTACCACAGCAAAGGTGAGGTACCATTAATTAATGCCACTGCAATATTCATCACCAAGTCGAGTATAAGATCTGCTCTGGATGATTCCAGAATATGCTGTTGTAGGGAATGATCTCAAAAGTAGTCTACAGTCAAGAATCAAGAATGTGATGGAATACTCTGGACAAGTGCAAAGTTCAGGCAGCTTAGCATCATCTACGACAAAGACTCAAGTTTAATCTTTATCTCCACCACCCATATAGACATTCGTTCTCCCCACCACTGGCACATTATGTCTGTGGGATCTCCAATAGATAGTCTATATTATCACAACTCACTATAATCCCATTTTAGTTGAAGATGAAATTCTTTTCTTATTCATTCACAGGCTGAGGGCATCATTGGCTAGGCTAGCACTGATTGCCTATCCCTAATTGCTGACAGGGCATCTAAGAGTCAATCACATTGCTGTGGTCTGGAGGCACATGTAGTCACCAGGTAGGGATGACAGTTTCCTTCGCTGAAGATTATTGGTGAACCAGATGGGTTTTTCCAACAATTGGTCAAATGGGTTCATGGGCATCATTAGACTCATCATTAAACGTTACAGATATTTATTGAATTCAAATTCTATCATCTGCTGTGGTGAGATTCAAACCCACATGCCCAGAACATTATCTGGGTGTCTGGATTAAGAGTCCAGCAATAATACCACTAGGACGTTGCTTGCCCAAATTTGAAATTTTAATTTGATAAAATCTGGAATTAAGAGCTAGTTGTAAAATTTCATTTGTCTCATGTACGTCCCTTTGGGGAATGACACCTACCATCTTTTTCTGGTCTGGCCTACATGTGACTCCAGACCCACAGCAATGTGGTTGACTTAAATGCCCTCTGAGTAATTAGGCAAGGGCAATAAATGCTTGCAGAACCAGCAATGCCCTCATCCCATGAATGAATTTTTAAAAACTCACTAAGGTGTCCTCAAGATCATTGGCCATACCTGTGATATCCTAGAAGGACAAATCATGTGTAGCCAAAATATAGAGAAGTGTGAGACAAATCGGGTTATATTAGCAGGGGATTTCAATTTTGCCAATAATATGTGGGATTGCCTTTGTGTGAAAGGATTAGACAGGGTGAAATTTTGTAATGTCCATATTTTGGCTACACATGATTTGTCCCTCTAGGTTATCACAAATATGGCCAATGGCTTTTGTGCCAGTGCGTCAATAGTCCTACTAAGATTGGGACAGTGTTAGACCTAATTCTAGAGCATTTGCTATTACAAGTGAGCATAGTTTTAAAGTGAGTGGTGGTAGATATAGGGGAGACGTCAGAGGTAGATTCTTTACTCAGAGAGTGGTAGGGGCGTAGAAGGCATTGCCGGAGAAGGTAGTGGAGTCAGCCTCACTAGGAGCATTTAAGCGGCTATTTGATAGTCATATGGATAATAGTATAAGGTGGGGGTGGAGGTTAGGTAGACCTTGAATTTAGTGTAAATGTTTGGCACAACATTGTGGGCCGAAGGGCCTGTACTATGCTGTGCTGTTCTATGTTCTATTTCTTGCTCATTTCAAACTAAGTCTGAGAAGGTGGTGGTGAGTTTCCTTTCTGAACTGCTATGATCCTGGCGGTTTTGCTGGTGGTTATGAAAAACATGTTTATTGCCACAGCAACTCAGACTCCCTGGGTGAGCTTTAACACAGCATCACTGCTGTGAGTAATAAGATAAACAAATGAAATTATTAGAAATGGTACAATTTTACTAGCATGATTTAGTCGTGCTGATGTTTGATGAGTTTGTGGATTAGTTCTCCCAATTTGGGCATAAACTCCCACATGGTAGTAAGGAGGATTTTGCAGGAATGAGTTTGCTGATGTCACTTCCAGTGCCTAGTTTGATGTTAAGTGGTCCATTGGGTTTTGTTATCAGACATTTCTAATAACGGAAACCCACAACCACCTTCTCAGACTTAGTTTGAAATAAGCAAGAAATAGAATATAGAAATGCTCCTAATGAGGCCGACTCCACTACCTTCTCTGGCAATGCCTTCCATGCCCCTACCACTCTCTGAGTAAAGAACCTACTTCTGATGTCTCCCCTGTATCTACCACCACTCACTTTAAAGCTATGCTCGCTTGTAATAGAAAATGCTCTAGAATTAGGTCTAACACTGTCCCAACCTTAGTAGGACTATTGATGCACTGGCACAAAAAGCTCTGTTGGATGGACATTACAAAACTTCACCCTGTCTAATCCTTTCACACAAAGGCAATCCCACATATTATTAGCAAAATTGAAATCCCCTGCTAATATAACCGGATTTGTCTCATACTTCTCTATATTTTGGCTACACATGATTTATCCTTCTAGGTTATCACAAGTATGGCCAATGATCTTGAGGACACCTTAGTGAGTTTTTTTAAAAAATCATTCATGGGACGAGGGCATCACTGGTTCTGCAAGCATTTATTGCCCTTGCCTAATTACTCAGAGGGCATTTAAGAGTCAACCACATTGCTGTGGGTCTGGAGTCACATGTAGGCCAAACCAGAAAAAGATGGTAGATGCCATTCCCCAAAGGGATGTACATGAGACAAATGGATTTTTACAACTAGCTCTTAATTCCAGATTTTATCAAATTAAAATTTCAAATTTGGGCAAGCAACGTCCTAGTGGTATTATTGCTGGACTCTTAATCCAGACACCCAGATAATGTTCTGGGCATGTGGGTTTGAATCTCACCACAGCAGATGATAGAATTTGAATTCAATAAGTATCTGTAATGTTTAATGATGAGTCTAATGATGCCCATGAACCCATTTGACCAATTGTTGGAAAAACCCATCTGGTTCACCAATGATCTTCAGCGAAGGAAACTGCCATCCCTACCTGGTGACTACATGTGCCTCCAGACCACTGCAATGTGATTGACTCTTAGTTGCCCTGTCAGCAATTAGGGATAGGCAATCAGTGCTAGCCTAGCCAATGATGCCCTCAGCCTGTGAATGAATAAGAAAAGAATTTCATCTTCAACTAAAATGGGATTATAGTGAGTTGTGATAATATAGACTATCTATTGGAGATCCCACAGACATAATGTGCCAGTGGTGGGGAGAATGAATGTCTATATGGGTGGTGGAGATAAAGATTAAGCTTGAGTCTTTGTCGTAGATGATGCTAAGCTGCCTGAACTTTGCACTTGTCCAGAGTATTCCATCACATTCTTGATTCTTGACTGTAGACTACTTTTGAGATCATTCCCTATAATTCCCTATCATTCTGGTATCAGCTAGAGCAGGTGTTATACCACACTTAGTGATGAATACTGCAGTGGCATTAATTAATGACCTCACCTTAAAGGAACTCCAATGTAGCAACGACCACATATGATTGAATATTATGCCCAGCTTAAAATGGAGAATAATGGGTCTAAGACTCGTATTTTAAACTTAAATAAGGAAAATTATGTGGCCACAGAAGCTGAGTGAGCTGAAGTGAACTGGCATTCAAAGCTAGATCAAATAAGAAGCAGTGGCAGACTTTTAAGAGAATATTTCAGAATTCTCTAATTAGAATGTTCCTACAAGAAAGGAAAAAATCTAATTTGAGGACCCAGCATCAATGGTTAACTAAAGAAGCTAACCAAAACTTCAAGACAAAGATCTATAAGTGCACAAGGATGGGTTACAAGATTAGAGTATGAGGTAAAGCTGACTTACAGTTTAAAAAAATGGATATCAAGAGTTTCGACAGGGACTTTGAAAGGAAAAGCAAAGTAATTGTTCGTCTTCCACAGAGTGAGAATGGGGAGATAATGGCAGTTGATAAGGACACAACAGTTTAAGTGAACAAATATGTCTTTGCTTATGTCTTCACTCAAAAGAATACAAAATAAATTCCAGTAATTGCTGTAAATCAGGAGGTGGAGGGGGGGGAGAAATTTGGTGAAATTATGATCAGAAGTGAAGTGGTGCCGATGAAACTGACAAGAACCCAAGTCCGGACAGACTTCATCCTGAGTATAAAAGAGGTGGCTCTTCATTTCTGAAGAGCTGAAATATCTACTTTCCTCCTCCACTGATGCTGCCTGGCCTGCTGTGCTTCTCCAGCTCCACACCGTGTTATCTTGGAGACAATAGTATTATCTTTCCAAAATTTGCTGGATTCAGGAAAAGTTCTATTAGACTGGATAGTAGCAAATATAATCCCTCCATTCAAGGCATTGAGCCATAGACTCAGAGATAAACAGGGACAGCCAGTTAGCTTCATAGCTCTTTAGAAGGTTATAGGTCAGCACTTTAAAAATAAAACTATAGGCAATCACTAAGAGTCAGCATGGATTTGTTAAAGGGGAATCATGTTAAACCAATTTATTAATGATCTTTGAAGGCATAATTTGTGCTTTGTATAAAGGGGTGCCTGTAGACCCGAATTTCCAGAAGGTGTTTGACAAGGTGCCAAATAAATGATCGTCATGCACAATAGGAGCTCATGATTTAGGGGCTACCAGATGACCATTGCTTGAAGATTGGCTGGCTGTCTGTCAGCAAAAAGAGAACATACATAAATGATCTTCTTTTGGAAGGTAGTGAACTCCTGCAGGATTCTGTTTTGGGGCATCAGCTCTTTATAATTAATATCAATGACATAGATGAGGGGAGCAAAGAACATGATGGATAAATTTGCAGATGACCAAAAGGTAAATAAGAAGGTATGTTGGGAATAGTGTATAAGAAGAATGCAGATAGAGATAGACGGGAGGCGAGTGTGTACAAATCTCGTGGATGGAGTATTAAGGATTTGGATGGGTCTATAGCACAGAAAAATACCGTTTAGTCCATGAAATCTGCACCACTTAACAACAAGTATCTAATTATTTTAATCCCATTTTCCAGCAGTTAGCCAAGAGGCCTGTATGCCTTAGTATCACAAGTGCACATCTCAAATTCTTAAATGTTATGACAGTTTCTGCCTCTTCCGCCCTTACAGGCAGTGAGTTCCAGATTCCAGCCACCCACTGGGTGCCAAAGAAATTTCCACACTTCTGCTCCAAACCTCCTGTCCTTTACCAAAAGCCTATACCCCCATCACTGATCCCTCCACCAAGGGGAATATGTTCCTTCCTCTCTACCCTGTTCAGGCCCCTCATGATTCATGTGAGAAAATGTGAAACTGTGTCACTTTGGCAAAAATAATAAAAAAAGCAGAGTGTTTATCTTAATGGAGAATGACTATAAAATTCTAAAGCATAGAAAAATCTTAGTTTTCTAGTATGTTGTAAAAAAATTAGTGCGCAGGTACAGCGATTAACTGGAAAGGTTAATGAAATGTTGTCCTTTCTCAGGAAAGGCATTGAACATAAAAATAAGTGTTCTGACTCAGTTGTACAGCGCACTGGTGAGATCATATCTCAAATATTGTGTGGAGTTTTGGTCTCCTTATTTAAAGAAGACATGATTCAGAAGTAGATCTACTAGATTGACATCTGGAATGGGCAGTTGTCTTGCAAGGGAAGTCAGACAGACTACTGTTTCCACTGGAGTTTAGAAGAATGAATTTGTTGAAGTGTAAAAGATCCTGAAAAGCCTTAATTTGGTGGACATGGAAAACAAGGTTTGTCTTGCAGTTGAGACTAGAAATAAGGGGCATTGTTTCAAAGTTATGTATCACCCTTTCAAGGTGAAACAAGAAGAAATGAGGAGAATGTTTTTCTCTCAAATGGTTATGAGACTTTAAAATTCTCTGCCTCAGCAGGCAGTGGAGAAGCTTGAATATTTTTAAAGTGGAGCAAATTCTTGCAAGGCCAAGGTAGATAGGAATGTGGAAATTGAAACACAAACAAATCATCCGTGATCATATTGACTGGCAGAGAAGATTTGAGGGGATGAATGACCTACTCCTGCTCATAGTTCTTATGGTCATAGGTGATGGATTTAAGGAGTCAACCTTTTGTGGCAGTAAATTTGTATTACACAGTGGCCCTCCACAATTCTACTGCCTCACCCAATGGTTTGGTAATCGAAATAAGAGCAGAATCCAAATTGGTTTGTAACAAGAAACTATACACTCCATTGGACCCATAGTCTACCAGCAACTTGCTTAGGCTGATACTGATACTATTTTGTTGATTCACATGCTGACCTTAATATGAATGTATAATTTATATATACCTTAAAGAATTGCAATGAAATTCAGTTTAGTATTATAGCATTGATGACTTCTTTCCACAATCTTGTTTTCCAGATTTGTTTTTGCAAATTGGCTGAGGAGTATACTTGTATAAGCATGAATTTGACATCTGTAGGTTGAAAGGAAATAGACTATTTCTGCATGATTAGTGAGTTTGCAAAACTTAATTAAACACTTCAAAAATGTTCTGATGTTGGGTCACTAGGTGCAAAGCGTTAACTCTGATTTGTCTCTAGATACTGCCAGACCTGCTGATTTCTGTTTTTGTTTCAGATTTCTGGCACCCATAGTTCTTTCAGTTTTTACTTCAAAAATGTTGCTTAAGATCTCAAACAAATCAGTCTTTGAATCCTGGAAATAAATGGAATGAAGCCATTCAGCCTATCATACCACTTCTGGCTCTGAGCTGTTACACTTAGACCTGCCTTTCATCTGTAAGACAGGCAGCACGGCTCAGTGCTTAGTACTGCTGCCTCACAGCACCAGGGACCCAGGTTCAATTCCAGCCTTTAGATGACATCGTGGAGTTTGCATGCTCTATCCGTGCCTGTGTGAGTTCCCTCCAGGTGCTCCAGTTTCCTCCCACAGTCCAAAGATGTGCAGGCTAGGTGGATTGGCCATGCTAAATTTCCCCATAGTTTCCAGAGGTGTGCAGGCTTGGTGGGTTAGCATAGGAAATACAGGGATGGATGGGTTAGGGGGATTGGGTCTGGATGGGATGCAATACCGAGGGTTGGTGTGGCCTCGATGGGCCGAACGGCCTGCTTACACACTGTAGGGATTCTATGAAGACCATAAGATATTGGAGCGGAATAAGAACATTCAACTCATTGAGTCTGCTCCAGCATTCAATCATGGGCTGATTCATTTCTCAACCCCATTCTCCTGCCTTTTCCCTGTAACCCTTGATCTCCTTACTAATCAGGAACCTACCTCTGTCTTAAAGACACTCAATGACTTGGCCTCTACAGTGATGAGTTGCACAGATTGACCACTCTCTGGCTGAAGAAATTCCTCCTCATCTCAGTTTTGAAGGGTTGTCCCTTCACTCTGTGGCTGTGCCCTCCAGTCTGATTCTGTTACTAATGGAAACATGTTCTCCATGTCCACTCCATCCAGGTTTCTCAATATTCTGTCAGTTTCATTAAAATCCCCCTCATCCTTCAAAACTCTAACGAGTTAAGGCCCAGACCTCTCAACCACTCACAATGTGACAAGCTCTTCATCCCCATGATCATTCTTGTAAACCACCTCTGGACCCCCTCCAATATAAAAGAATTTGGTTCCATGCCAAAAACAATCTCTACTGCTCTTAAAGCAATCCGACACTAAGCTATATAAGAAAATGGGGGTGCCCAAAAACTTAATTAAAGAGGAAGGTAGCAAAGACCATCTGCGAAAGGCAGAAAGAGAGAGAGGTAAAGAGTTGGAGAGACTGAGGGAGGGAGTCCCAAAGTTAAGGACCTGGGAATCAGAAAGCAGCAATAGCAACTGTGTTGAAATTTAGCCAAGCATCAGAAAGCAGAGTTGGAGGACAGCCATGATCTCAGAAGGCTCTGGACTGCAGAATGTTAACAAGGTAGGGAAGGATAAAGCAATGAAGGGATTTGAAAGTAAGCATGAAAATATTCTGAAGAAACGTCACTGGACCCAAAACGTTAACTCTGTTTCCTCTCGACAGATACCACCAGATCTGGTGAATTTTCCCAGCAATTTCCAGGCTCCACTGTTCTTTTTTTTATTTGAAAGAAAATATGAAAATCAAGTCGTCTCAATTTTAAAGAGGGAGAAAATGACTGCAGGTGCTGGAATCTATACTGAAAACAACAAATGCTGGATATCACAGAAGGTCAAGCAGCATCCATGGAGAGAAAAATAGTATCAGAGATAATGGGAACTGCAGATGCTGGAGATTCCAAGATAATAAAATGTGAGGCTGGATGAACACAGCAGGCCAAGCAGCATCCTGAGATGCTGCTTGGCCTGCTGTGTTCATCCAGCCTCACATTTTATTATCCATGGAGAGAAAGCAAGCTAATGTTTTGAATCTAGATGGCTCTTCATCAGAGTTGACGCAGCTTGTAACGAACGCAACCAAGAAAACTTTGCAAAATTGTTCTTCACCAATTTTTCGACATTCTCATGTTCGGTGAAACCTTAATTGTCACAGCAGCGTGTCTCCTTTCAAACAGCAACTTGTTTGAGAGTGCATAGTGATCTCACGAAGTCACAAATAAAGAGACAGTGATTGCTTTCAATGTCAAGCTTCAACTCTTACATTTGGGGAAAGAACTCTGTGCCCAGTGAGGTTTGACAATGGAAAACTTCAGAGATAAGCCTTCAGACTGATTCTGAGTCCCCTATCAGTTGTCAATGTGTTTCTTGCAAGTTAAGAAATGTTCTGAGGAACGGTTACTGAACAGGAAACCCTAACTCTGATTTCTCTCCACAGATGCTGTCAGACCTGCTGAGCTTTTCCAGCTATTTCTGCTTAAGAAATTGATTCTTTCACAATTTTGTCTGATATTACCAACCAACAACTGTGTCCTGGAAATTTCTCCCAAGTTTCTGCTCAATCAGATTCAGGAGGTTATCAGACTCTCAGCAGAAATCGTATTTGTGTGCACTTAACAGGGTGATTTAGAAACACAGGAACATAGAAAATAGGAGCAGCAGTAAGACATTCAGACCTCTAAACTTGCTCCACCGTTCAATATGATCATGGCTAATCATCCAAGTCACTATCTGTTCGTACTTTCTCCCCATAAACCCCTGCTCCCGTTAGCCCCAAGAACTACATTTAACTCCTTCTTGAAAACATTCAATGTTTTGGCCTTAAGTGTTTTCTGTGTTAAAAAATTCCATAGGCTCAACACTTTCCGGGTGAAGAAATTTCTCCTTATCTCAGTCCTAAATGGCCTAGCTGTATCTTGAGACTGTGGTAAATGATGGATGTGTAGTGATGATGGATTGGGGGGTGGTGGTGACAATTTATGACCATTTAGGGGGTCTCACCTTTCACTACTGGGACTTTACTCATTGTGAGGTGGTGAACACCAAGTGTCCTTGAGAGTCTCTGAAGGCCAGTCAGTGGTGGGAGTCTCACCCCATACCCTTTAATGCCTTTATCCCAAAGAACTTCAGGTAACCCCACAATAAAAAAAATTCAGTGTTTGACTTCAGAAACAAAAGGAAGATTTTCATTAATATAGTGCCTTTCAGAGTATCTTCCGAATGTGCTTTACAGTCAATGGAATAACTATAATAAGATAGAAAATGTAACTGGCAATTCGCTTGCCACAAACTCTCATAATTAGCAATATGATCATTAAAAAGAAAATGGTGTTTTTGTTATGTTGACTGAGGGATAATTATTGGTCAAAACAGCCCCATCTGCTCTTTGTCAAAACAGTACCACAGGATCTTTCACATTCACCCAATTGGGCAGATCAGGCACTTGGTTTAACTTCGCATCTGAAAGCTGCACGTCTGTCAGTGAGGCTTTCATAGAGTCATAGGTTTATACTACATGGAAACAAGCCCTTTGGTCCAACTCATCCATGTCAACCAAGTTTCCCAAATAAACTAGTCTCATTTGACTGCATTTGACCCATACCCCTCTAAACCTTTCCTATTCGTGTACTTATCCAAATATCTTTTAAATATTGTAATTATACCTGCATCTACCACTTCCTTTGGCAGTTCATTCCACATATGAACCACTAGCTGTGTGAAAAAGTTACCACTCCAGTCCTTTTTAAATCTTTCTCTGCCCACATTACAAAATACAAAATCGTTTTGAACTCAACCAGCCTCGGGAAAAGATCCTTGCTATTCACCTTATCTATGTCCCTCGTGATTTTATAAACTTCTGTAAGGTCACCCCTCAACCCCCTAACCCCAGTGAAAAAAAGTCACAGCCTATCCAGCCTCTCCTTATAATTCAAACCCTCTACCAGAGTGCTCTATGACGTGAGAGGTGACATGGTGCAAATTGAATGCAGTGTTGTTGCTGGGAGTCCATTCTGATACCTAAGGTGGAATTTAGCTTGTTTTAAATGTTTCACAATCAAATTCATTTAAGGAGAAGATTTTTTGGCTGTCCTTGCTTTCTCTGTGTACACATTCCTATGTTTCTGCCAGCATGAGCAAACAGAGAAAAATGTTACCCTTGGATATTTCTTTTTTATTATTTTGTTCTGTTCCCATTTTGGTGGATTGTTCATGATGTAGATTATCTTTGACAAAGAGATTTATTTGATCTTCATGGACCTAGCAATTAAAATCATTGCAGTACATATACCTGATTTCTCTTTCCTTTACTGAAATGAACGCACGAAGTTTACATTGCATGCCTGTGCTTCCAAAAGTGCCATATTTTGGCTGCACACGCATTTTGGTATTGCTCAGGGCAGATTTTATTTTGAATTTGAGATTGCCCAGTACTCTTGTCATGTGTTTCACTCCTTTGTTTCAGCCGTGCCTGGAAGCTCCATCTGCCATCTGGAGCTCTGTCACTCTTGTGCCTCAGAGCTCACCTAATTGAGAGCAATCGCTGGAGGAGGTCCTTGATCAGCACCATGGACAGTGCCTCCGGCAGATGGAGATTCTTGAACGAAGCAGACAGGTGATCAGTCAGCAACTCCCACCCATGTCATCGGGGGAGGGGACAATGTTAAGGAATGTTTGAGGGTCAGGAGCAATGACTTGTGCAAGTACAGCAGGTTTCCCCGCTGGCCCTGCCCCACAACAGATGCCAGTCTCCATTGGCACAGCAGGGCTGTCTAAACCAGTGCGACATACAAATGACCTTGTTGCATAGCAGGCAGTGTTTATGTAGGTTCACCGATATGACCAGCAAATGGTTGAAGCACTGTGACGTTGCTGATTCATTTGCAGTACCAGATGTCCTGGGCACAGTCGGAGCCTTAGTTGTTTTTTTTCTCTCAGGATCAGCTGCGAAGGAGATTTAAACAAAGGCAAGTTTCAGAGAGTCCAATCGAAAATTCTCGCAACCCAGGTTGACAATTATATTTTATTTTATTTCTACCATGCTCAATGGATCTGTTTTAAAAAATCTTTAAGTAGAAACATGCACTTATTTACTTCCCGTTTCTCTGTAAATTTCAGAACTTTCATGTCCTTTATTTGCAAAACAAGAAGACTGGCATCTCCAAACCAACAAGGCTTGGACAATATCCAGGCTTGGGCTGACAAGTGGCAAGTAACATTCACACCACACAAATGCCAGGCTATGGCCATCACCAATAATACACAATCTATCCACCATCGCTTGGCATTCAATGGTGTTACCATCACTGAATCCCCCACTATCAACATCCTGGGGGTTATCATTGACCAGAAACTCAACTGGACTCATTACATAAAGCCTGTGGCTACAATAGCAAATCAGAAGCTAGGAATATTGTGGCAAAAAACACACCTCCTGACTCCCCAGAGCCTGTCCACCATCTACAAGGCACAAGCCAGGAGTGTGATGGAATACTCCCCACTTGCTTGGATCAGTACAGTCTGAACAACACTCAAGAAGCTTGACACCATCCAGGACAAAGCAGCCCACTTGATTGGCATCACATCCACGAGCATTCAGTCCCTCCATCACCGAGGCTCAGTAGCACCATTGTGTACTATCGACAAGATGCACTACAGAAATTCACCAAAGATCCTCTGATACCACATTCCAAACCCACGACACCTTCAATCTAGAAAGACAAATGCAGCAGATACATGGGAAGACTATCATCTTCAAGTTCTCCTCCAAGCCACTCACCATATTGACTTGGATATATAGTGCCGTTCTTTCACTATAGCTGGGTCAAAATCCTGGAATTCCCTGTCTAATGGCATTGTGATCCAACCCACAGGAGGCGGACTGTAGCAGGCCGAGAAGGCAGCTCATCACCACCTTTTCACAGTAACTAGGGATGGGCAATAAATGTTGGCCTAGCCAGCGACACCCACAGCCCACAAAAATGATTCACCTTGTAGTCTACTCTGTCAGCCACTGCATTGCTTCAGTTCCGTAAGAAAGTTCATCCAATAAAGTCTCAGAATTCAAATGAAATTTTCTCTAGATAAACATTGGGAATTCCAAAGTCATTACCTTCATGCATTGTTGTAAATACTGGGCACTTTGCCCCACTCCATCTCCCTCCCCACCTGTTATCAGGTTGCACAGGCCTCAAGCAACGTCAGTGTCCTATTCAGTTCCGGAATTAGGTAACAAATCTACAACTTCTCCATAATAGGGTCTGTTTATTTATATTTTGGTGTCATAGCCGTGTCTGCTCTTCTACTATTGAAAAGCCCATCCAGACAACAACTTCCAGACTGAACTATCTCACCTTGATCTCCAATTCTCCATGCTGATTATACTTCAGATCATCCAATATTCTATTGTCTCCTTCCTACATGAGTTCAATTCTTGCACTGGTTAACGCTGTATGAAAGATTCTTCTTCTCATCCTCTCTCCTCATCTGAAGCACCGTGACCTCAGGTTAAACCACCACCATCGTCTTGCTCTAATGAGAAAGCAGCTAGGATCATGGTGCTTTTTTTAAACCTTGGAGTCTGCACCAAACCTCGCTCAATCTTTGTGATTCTCTCTGTTTATCTACATTGGCTCTTCATCCTTCAGTACATACAATTAAAATTTTGTTAAATCCCTAAGAATCTTCTCCTATCCCTGTATTCTTCTCCGGCCCCACAAGGTAGACCTCCAGGATTAATTGCAGTCTCAGCTTAGGTCTTGAACATTCCTTCCCTAGTTATGAACCTTTCATGTTAACGCTCCCTTTGTTGACTTAGCACCCTCCACCTGTCCCACCTACAAAAACTCTATAATACCGATTTTGATTTGACCCATTGTGTCATTGTTTTTATCTCCAGGAGGTTGTGTCCTTGCTGCTAGTGCTGTTGGCATCTTTATTGTTCACCATAACTCCTACTGAGTCCTTGTGATGGAGGGGGTAGAGGCGGGGAAGGGAGGCTTTATCCTTCCCCAATCCCAAACAGTATGCAGCATTTGCAAGGTGATTGCTTGCCAACCCTTAAGAGCATTGTTACAGGCTTGCACTTTTCATGATTATTTTCCAACCTGGAGGTAGATGATTCAAAAACTTTATCTGTATACTTCCAACCTTTGTAAGTGCTTGAGCCTGAGTGTGAACGATAGTCACATTTGCATGGTAGCAAACTTGGACAGAGGTGAAACTGACTTAAATAGTTTATCATCAACATTTGCTAATTCAGGCATTACAAAATAAGTTAGACAAATAATAATGTAGCTGGTAATTGGTGTTCCTAACCTATGATTCAACAGAGCTCTCAGCAGCGCTACTGTAATACATAGTGCTGTCACTCGGAATTATTTGGCTGTCCATCCATGTGCACAGATCACGAAGAGCCAGGGAAGCAATACAAGAAGTAATCAAAATGACTAATAAGTTGTTGCTCTTTACCTAATGGCCTTTATTACAATGTTCCTACAGCAGTCTCTTGGAATAAATCAAACAACATTCTAAGAATTGGCAAAGAGAATGCTAATAGTCCAGTCTTCATATGCCACTTGGTTACAGTATGCTGTCTTCAGTTGTAGCCCGCAGACAAGGCATTTCGCTCACATCATGAACTGTTAAACCTCTTCTCGAGCTTCAAGTGGATGCTTAAATCTCCAAGACATTATCAAAGCAGAACAGTGAGTTTTACCCGAATCCCAGTCAGCATTTCTCACTGATACAATATCACTGAAAAAAAATTAACTGGTGGAATCCTGTTGCTGTCAGTGAAGGCATGCTACCAAACGCAAAGGGTTCTGAGATGAGAGGCATGATAAAAATGCTCAAGAGCTTTTCTCAATCTCCTTGACAGCATCACTTAACAACAACAAATAAAATCTTTGTTCAGAGAGCAAGTAGCACTTATTAGGCGATGTGCATTGCATTGGGTTAGAGAATCAATTTATAAGCAAACATTCATGTTCGTGAGAGAGATAATGGGAATTGCAGATGCTGGAGAATCCCAGATAACAAAGTGTGAAGCTGGATGAACACAGCAGGCCAAGCAGCATCTCAGGAGCACAAAAGCTGATGTTTCGGGCCTAGACCCTTCATCAGAGAGGGGGATGGGGTGAGGGTTCTGGAATAAATAGGGAGAGAGGGGGAGGCGGACCGAAGATCGAGAGAAAAGAAGATAGGTGGAAAGGAGAGTATAGGTGGGGAGGTAGGGAGGGGATAGGTCACCCTCCTCCCTCCGGACCAACCTCTGGGAATCTCTCTCCCACTGCAACCCTCTTGCAATCTCTTCAGCCTTGGAACTGCTCGACCATGTCCTGAAGCAAACCAGGTACCACAGTCACATCACCTTCCCACCTCCTTGACCTGTCCATCTTCCCTGGACTGACCTATCCCCTCCCTACCTCCCCACCTATACTCTCCTCTCCACCTATCTTCTTTTCTCTCCATCTTCGGTCCGCCTCCCCCTCTCTCCCTATTTATTCCAGAACCCTCAGCCCATCCCCCTCTCTGATGAAGGGTCTAGGCCCGAAACGTCAGCTTTTGTGCTCCTGAGATGCTGCTTGGCCTGCTGTGTTCATCCAGCTTCACACTTTGTATTCATGTTCGTGAGATTTCCATTGTGTAGCCCACCACTGCAGGAGTGAACCTTCCCCCAAATCCGTGCAAGTTATTTCGGCTAATAATTGGATTCAGGAGTTTTAAATAAGAATGATGCTTGACTGTTCATTTGTATTAATGGGAATGAGATTTTCAAATCATGCAGTTCTGTCATTTCATGAATTACTCAATAAATGAGAGGTAAACCCAGCCACAATATTATAAAAACAATAAAAATGCAATTAATAAATTGTGTGCACAGGATCTCGTGATATTCTTTGGTATATTTAAAATGAAAATTCAAAAATTTTGATAGGAGGCAAAAACTGTGAATATTGATATTGTATATAGAATAAATGGGTAATTAAAAAAAGTCAACCCTTTTTATTCCTTTCCAGAACATGCTGTACTTACAAATTAGGCATTCACATCAACTAGCTCTGTTGGCAAAAGCTAAATGCCATAGCGGTGTCAAACTGCAGGGTGTTTAATTATATAAATCAACATGATCTCATGCACCTATAGCAATGGAGAAACGTCACCAGACAACAATTTTGAACCGTCACCACAACAATGAAAAGCACTGTAGGGCACTCTATGAGCTGATCATACTGTTTAGCTAAACAGAAAATTGTACTTAAAATGTTAACCCAGTTAATATTTTACATACATATGAATGTTAAAAAGAAGACCTTCTTGGGTTTATGGCTGGAGAGGAGGAGGTACCTCATAGAAAGCTATTACATTCTAACAGGACTGCACAGAGTAAAAGCACAAAGGATGTTCCCAATGTCCAGGAAGTTCAGAACCAGGGGTCACAGTCTAAGGATACAGGGTAAGCCATTTAGGACAAAGATGAGGAGAAATGTCTTCACCTGGAGAGTGGTGAACCTTTGGAATTCAGAAGGCAGTTGAGGCCAAAACATTGAATGATTTCATTGAATGATTGTTCTTAGGGCTAAAGGGATCAAAGAGTATGGGGAGAAAGTGTGAGCAGTGTACTGAGTTGGATGATCAGCTATGATGATATTGAGGGGTAGAGCAGGCTCTAAGGGTCGAATGGCATACCCCTGTTCCTATTTTCTATTTTTCTGTGCATAAATGTTCTAAGTACTACTCATACAATGGTTTACTTGAATTAAAGTGCCTGGTGTTATATTCAATAAGTACATCTTGAAATGTTATTATTTCCTGTTAAAAATGATGGATTAATGTATTCCAAGCATGTAACATAACCTTTCTTATGATCATTGAGAAACATGGGAAGAGATGGCCATTCAGTTCCTTACTATCATTTTCTTTTAACTTGTTTGATATCTACCTGAACTCCATTGTACCAGCTGTTATTCAATTTCCCTCTGCTTGTTTACATAACAAAAATCTATCAATTTCAGTCTGGAAAATTTGAAGTAACTGATATTCCACAGCCCTTTGAGAAGACCTGGTGAGATTTCCATTACCTTTTATGTATAAAAGTGTTTCCTAATTTCACAACTGTTCTGAAGAAGGGTCATTGGGCCCAAGATGTTAACTGAGAGCTGTGCTTTAGGAAGAAAGTGAACCCATCAGAGAGAGGTTTACAAAATTGATTCTCGTTAAGAAGATAGATCAGAGGGGTTGGAGATAGTAGGAACTACCGATGTGGGAGAATCTGAGGTAACAAGGTGTAGAGCTGGATGAACGCAGCAGGCCAAGGAGCATCAGTCAAGCAGGAAAGCTAACGTTTTGGGTCAGGACCCTTCTTCAGAAATGGAGGAGGGAAGGGGACTCTGAAATAAATAGAGAGGTGGGGGCAGTGGTAGCAGGTGGATAGTGGAGTGGATAGGTGGGAGAGAAGACGGACCGGTCAAGGAGGCAGGGATGAAGCTAGTAAAGGTGAGCGTAGGTAAGAAATGAGGATGGGGGTTGGTCATTGAGGTGGGGGTGCGAAGACGGACAGATCAAGGAGGCAGGGATGAGATGGGGGTGCTGGTCTTAGGATGAGGTTGGGGGTAGGGAGATTTTGTAGCTTGGAAAGTCCACATTGAGACCATTGGGTTGTAGGCTTCCAAAGCGGAATATGAGGTTCTGTTCCTCCAGTTTCCGGGTGGCATCACTGTGACACTGGAGGAGGCCCAGGATGGACATATCATCCAGGGAATGGGAGGGGGAGTCAAAGTGGTTCACAACTGGGAGTTGCAGTCGTTTGTCACGAACCGAGTGTAGGTGTTCCACAAAGCAGTCTCTGATCCTGCACTTGGTTTCCCCGATGTAGAGGAGGCCACATCGGGAACAGCCGATACAATATACCACATTCGCAGTTGTACAGGTGAACATCTGTTTGATGTGGAAGGTTTTCTTGGGTCCTGGGTTGGAGGTGAGGGGGGAGGTGTACGGGCAAGTTTAGCACTTCCTGCGGTTGCAGGGAATGGTGCCGGGAGTGGTGGAGCTAGTGGGGAGTGTGGAGCAGATGAGGGAGTCGCAGAGATAAGGGTGGGGAGGGAAATATATCCTTGGTAGTGGGATCAGATTGCAGGTGGCAGAGAATGATGCATTGAATCCAGAAGTTAGAGGGATGGTATGTGGGAACGAAGGGGATTCTGTCTTTGTTTTTATTGCAGGGAGGGGGTATGAGGACTGAGGCGTGGCAAATGCAAGAGACGCGATCGAGGGCATTTTCAACTACAAAACAGGGGAATTGATGGTCCTTGAAAAACGAGGATATCTAGGATGTCCAGGAGCGGAACGCTTACCTTGGGAGCAGATGTGGTGGAGGCGGAGGGATTGCGAATAGGGGATCGCGTTCTTGTAGGAAGGTGGATGAGATGAGGTGTAGTCGAGGTAGTTGGGGGTGTCGGTGGGCTTGAAATATGTACCTATTTCCAGGTGGTTACCACAGATGGAGACAGAGAGGTCCAGGAAGGAGAGAGAGGTATCAGGGATGGTCCAGGTGAACTTGAGGTTGTGGTAAAAGGTCTTAGTAAATTTGATGAACTGTTTAAGCGCCTTGTGGGAGCATGAGACAATGCCAATACAGTCATCAAGGTAGTGGAGGAAGAGGAGAGAGATGGGGCCAGTGTAGCTGTGCAAGAGGGATTGTTCCATGTATCCTGCAAAGTGGCAGGCATAGCTTGGGCCCATGTGGGTTCCCATGGCCACCGTTTCATCTGTAGGAAGTGGAAGGAGTTGAAGGAGAAGTTGTTAAGGATAAGGACAAATTCAGGTAGGGAAATAAGGGTGTCAGTGGAGGGGGTAGTAGGAACTGCCGATGCTGGAAAATCTGAGTTAACAAGGTGTAGAGCTGGATAAACACAGCAGGCCAAACAGCATCAGAGGAGCAGGAAAGCTGACGTTTCGGGCCGAGACCCTTTTTCAGAAATGCATTTCTGAAGAAGGGTCTAGGCCTCAAACGTCAGCCTTCCTGCTCCTCTGAAGCTGTTTGGCCTGCTGTGTTCATCCAGCTCTACATCCTGTTATGTCAGTGGAGGTGGTCTAGTTGGGCCTGCGGGAGAGGAAGAAGAGGAGGGCTTCGAGGCCATCTGCATGGGGAATGCTGGTATGTAGGGACTGGACACCCATGGTGAAGATGAGGTGTTCGGGGAAGGGAATCAGATGTTTTGGAGGAGGTGGAGGGCTTGGGTGGTGCTCCAAATGTAGGTGGGGAGTTCCTGGACCGGGGGGAGAAAATGGAGTCGAGATAAGCTCGGGGGGCAGGAGCAGGCAGAGACCATGGGTCGACCAGGGCAGTCAGGTTTGTGGATTTTGGGAAGGAGATAGAAGCGGGCAGTGCAGGTTTGGGGTACGATGAGTTTGGAGGCTGTGGGTGGGAGATCACCTGAGGTGATAAGGTTGTGGATGGTCTGGGAGATGATATTTTGGTGGTTGGGGTGGGGCCATGATCAAGGAGGTGGTAAGAGGAGGTGTCAGAGAGTTGGGGCCTGGCCTCAGCGATGTCAAGGTCAGTGCGCCATACCACAACTGCACCTCCCTTGTCTGCAGGTTTGATAGTGAGGTTAGCGTTGGAATGGAGTGCTGTACGATCTGCGGGGGAGAGGTTGGGGTTACTGAGAGGAATGGAAAGGCTGAGGTGATCGTTGTCGCGACGGCAGTTGGAGATGAAGAGGCCGAGGGAGGGTTTTCAAGGACAGCAATTTCCCCCCTTCAGTGGTCGAAAATGCCCTCGACTGCATCTCTCACTTATCCCCCGCCTCAGCCCTCACACCCCCTCCCCACGATAAAAACAAAGGCAGAATTCCCCTTGTCCTCATGTATCACCCAATTAACCTCCGGATTCAACGCATCATTCTCCGCCACTTCTGCCACCTGCAATCAGACCCCACTACCACTCCCTTCCCTCCCTTATCTGCCTTCTGGAGGGCCATAGCCTCCCTTCAGTGAACAACGCACCACCTGTCCCCCTAATCCTATCCACTATATACTTGGCCTGACGCAGGAGTGTGACAAAATGCGCCCCCCACCCCCACTTTGCCTGGATGCGTGAAGCTCCTCCAACACTCAAGAAATCTCCCCTGAGTGAATGACAAAGGGTGTACCATTAAACCCCAGCACATTCCATCAGCCTCATCTCCCAACCAATTAGGAGTGACGCCTACTCAAAACCCAAATACAGATAATTTCATTGGGAAGTATATCTCTGAAGTCCAGTCATGTGCCATTTACACTCATCGTTTAGTCGCAGATTAAAGGCTTTTTGAATGAAATATCTTTTTGAACTTGCATGTCCGTTGTTCTGTGTCTCTAAGAAAATTAACCTGCCTCCTAAATGAATGTAATTAGCAAAGGCTCACAGTTTCAATATGAAGCAAGTCTAGTTTTGTATTTTCAGCGAAAAGAAAAATTCAGGATTAAAATTAAAAGGGGGAAGCACAGTGGCTCAGTGATTAGCATTGCTGTCTCACAGCACCAGGGACCCAGGTTTGATTCCACACTCAGGTGACTGCTTGTGTGGAGTTTGCACATTCTCCCTGTGTCTGCATGGGTTTCCTCCAGGTGCTGGTTTCCTCCAGGTGCTCCAGTTTCCTCCCACAGTCTAAAAATGTGCAGACTAGATGGATTGGCCATGCTAAATTGCCCACTGCATTCAGGGATGTGTAGATTAGGTAGGTTATGGGGACTGGGTCTGGGTGGGATGCTCTGAGGGTCAATGTAGAGTTGTTGGACCAAAAGACCTGTTTCCACGCTGTGGGGATTCTATGAAAAATAAAAGATCATGGAAAGCATATATGTAGCTGTGATTTTGAGCATGACTCAATATCTTTAAAATTGACACTTGAATTTTAAATTAAAACTTCATACGTTTAAAAATTTTACCCTGGTTCAGCTATTTCCACCCTAATGGAGGGAACACATGGAAAATCAATTCTTGTGTGTTTGAGAGCTTGGATTGGAAAATTCCTAATTACAGTATCACAGCAGTCAATTGCAGGATATCATATAGCCAACAAAAACCTGAAAGCGATCCACTTATTTTGTGAATAAATGAGCATAGATTCAAAGATCTAACTGTAGCTACTCTGCCAACTAAAGTGTGTTCTAACTGTGCAGGCAACCTTACTGAACATGTTTTGCTTTCAAGAGCAGTGCACTCTTTTTAACTGCAATGTAGACTCCTTACGAAGTGTCAAATTTATGAAAATAATTCCACCACCTTACCCTAACTAACAACATGCATTTGTTTTAAATGGGAGCAGTCATTGCTGTTAATTACCAGGCTAACCAATTCTAGAAATGTGGAGATGCATGATAGGTTGCCTCAAACGTCATATAAGGAGAGAATAATAGCACGAATGATTGGGTATGGCAGTAAAAATAACAGTGAGGTAATAGCATTTTTCATTATTAATGAAAATGGTAGACAGCAACTTTCTGAAAGTGTACATGCATTAAATTGCATAAATAAGGAGGTTGCTGTCCAAGTTTCTCAACTCCTCCTGAAGCTGCATTTTAATGATGTTTCGCCAAGATACCTTGACAATCCCCATGCAGATGGCCTAAAAATCCTCCTCTTCTTCCTCTCCGGCAGGTCCAACCAGTTCCCCTCCACTGACACCTGTATCTGCTAAACTGAACTTGTCCTTACACTCAACATCTTTTCTTTTAACTCCTCCCACTACCTACAAACCAAAGGGATGGCTTTGGGTACCTGTGTGGGTCTGAGCTATGCCTGCCTCTTTGTTGGATACATGGAGCACTCCCTCTTCTGCTGTTACGCCTGCATCATCCCTCAAGTCTTCCTCCGCTACATTGATGGCTGTATTGGTGCTCCCAAAAAGAGTTTGAACTGTTCATCAACGTCACTGACACCTTTCACCCTGATCTCAAATTCACCTAGACAATCTCCGATACCTCCCTCCCCTTCCTGGATCTCTCTGTCTCCATATCCAGTAACCGTCTCAGCACTGATTGGGGTGAGATGGGTCTTTGATTATGTTGTCTGCCTTTCTGAGGAGTGGGAAGTATAGATGGAGTCAATGGATGGAAGGTTGGCTTGCATCATGAACTGGGCTGTGTTTATAACTCTCCAGTTTCTTATGATCCTGTACAGAGCAGTTGTCATACTTAGCTGTGATGCATTTGGATAGAATGCTTTCTGTGCTGCATCTGTAAGCATTGGCCAGAGTTGTCATGGAGATGCGGAATTTCCTTAGCCTCCTGAGGAAGCAGAGGTACTGTTGTGCTTTCTTGACAATCACATCAATGTGGATGGACAAGGACAGATTGTTGGTGATCATTGATCCTAGGAACTTGACGTTCCGACCATCTCCATCTCAGCGCCATTGATGTAGACAGGGGTATGCTCTCCACTTTGATTTTTGAAGTCGGTGACCAGCTCTTTCATTTTGTTTGAATACATAGAGCCATAGAGTCATGCAGCACAGAAACAGACCCTTCGGTCCAAACAGTCCATTCCGATCATTATCCCAAAATAAACTAATCTCATAACAGTAACACCATAAAAGCCTACAGGAAAGTGTTACAACCAGATCCTGACTGACATTCCCCAAGTTATTATGATAGGATCCCCCGTCCCCACCGAACACAGACAATTTGTCAATCTCCTGACTGAGGAAGGATAATCTGTCTAAACTTTTTTATTCACCTGCCTGGCTGACAAGGTCAATTTACAAAAGACTGCTTCCCTCACAACTATCTCCCTCCCAGACCAAATGAGTGTATGGAGGTTTGTGAGGGGGATCACCATTTACTCATGAGAACCCCCCTGATAACTCCCTTTGGCTTCTACCCTGGCATCCAGCAGTTGCGACTTGAGGTGGGAGGAAGGGATGGGTGAGAGGAAGAACAGGTCAGGGAGGCAGAGACAGGCTGGGCTGGGTTTGTGATGCAGTGTGGGGAGGGGAGATTTTGAAGCTTGTGAAGTCCACATTGATATGATTGAGCTGCAGTGTTCCTAAGCGGAATATGAGTTGCTGTTCCTGCAACCTTCGGGTGGCATCATTGTGGCACTGCAGGAGGCCCATGATGGACATGTCGTCTGAGGAATGGGAGGGGGAGTTAAAGTGGTTCGTGACTGGGAGGTGTATTGTTTATTGCGAACCGAGTGGAGGTGTTCTGCAAAGCGGTCCCCAAGCCTCCGCTTGGTTTCCCCAATGTAGAGTAAGCCACACCGGGTACAATGGATACAGTATACCACATTGGCAGATGTGCAGGTGAACATCTGCTTAACATGGAAAGTCATCTTGGGGCCTGCACATCTGCCAATGTGGTATACTGTATCCATTGTACCCGGTGTGGCTTACTCTACATTGGGGAAACCAAGCGGAGGCTTGGGGACCGCTTTGCAGAACACCTCTGCTCGGTTCGCAATAAACAACTACACCTCCCAGTCGCGAACCATTTTAACTCCCCCTCCCATTCCTCAGACGACATTGTCCATCATGGGCTTCCTGCAGTGCCACAATGATGCCACCCGAAGGTTGCAGGAACAGCAACTCATATTCTGCTTGGGAACATTGCAGCTCAATCGTATCAATGTGGACTTCACAAGCTTCAAAATCTCCCCTTTCCCCACTGCATCCCAAAACCAGCCCAGTTCATTCCCTCCCCCCACTGCATCCCAAAACCAGCCCAGTCTGTCTCCGCCTCCCTAACCTGTTCTTCCTCTCACCCATCCCTTCTTCCCACCTCAAGCCGCACCTCCATTTCCTCCCTACTAACCTCACCCCACCTCCTTGACCTGTCCGTTTTCCCTGGACTGACCTATCCCCTCCCTCCCTCCCCACCTCCCCACCGAAACTCTCCTCTCCACCTAGCTTCTTTTCTCTCCATCTTCGGTCCGCCTCCCATTCTCTCCCTATTTATTCCAGAGGCCTCTCCCCATCCCCCTCTCTGACGAAGGGTCTAGGCTCGAAACGTCAGCTTTTGTGCTGCTGAGATGCTGCTTGGCCTGCTGTGCTCATCCAGCTTCACACTTTGTTATCTTGGATTCTCCAGCATCTGCCGTTCCCATTATCACTGTACACACATCAATGCTGATGTGCAGCTACAGCAAGAAGGAAATTGAAACAGCACAAAAAATTTGCCATTCCAGACCATTTTCAGGTCCTACCCCATTCACACTGGCACAGCGCCTCCTGCAGTACTTTTGCAGAAGGCACTTGACTCAGAGGCCCAGCCTGGGTTGGCCGTCCAGTTATGGTTGGTGATTGGGCTATCAAGAGCCAGAGTCATCCCGTAAGAGGCTGAGTCAGACAATGAGACTGCAGGGCAGCTCAACAGTCTTCAATGTGTGGACAGCAAGAGCGTGATTGGTGTGCCTGAGCTGTGAGAGAGCTGGACACAATGGTGAAGTGAAATGCTACTTCTTCACAGAAATGTTCTCTCACAGAAGGAGGCCACTCGAAACATCCAGCCAGCACTGATATGGTATTACTTAGTGCGGATCTCTAATCTTCTCCCCATATCCCTATGCAGCATTCCATTATCCAAATAACCAACAAATGCCTCTCTTTAATGGGGCTATTGAGCCTGCCCCTGCCACATTTCCAGACCATATATTCCATTTTCCAGCAACTGTATCCTGATCACAGGTACTGTGTCTTCAGGAGACTAGAAAGAATTTGCAAAGACTATCCTTGCTGACAACCTCTGCCTTGGTGCTGGTTTGGGTCTTAAGGAATTAGTTTATTTGACGCTTCAGATTCTCACTCTGCATGTTCTTCCAGCAGCTGCAGACACAGTCATGGTAAGGTTGAATTTGCAATGGGAAGTTCCTGCTAATTGATTTCCCACCCCTGCTGGCCAGATCACTATCACTGCCATGAAGTGTTTCCTGGAAAGAAGTATAAACATGAAGGGGACTGTCACAAACACTTTGCAATATTCCCAGCATCCCCTCTCCCTTAACATGCATCTGAAACCCGCAGGAAAATGCCACCTCAATGTTTCAGGTCGGTGAGCTTTCAGCTGAGCAGGAATATCCCTTAATGCATGATCCCTGATCTGTCCAGTGTTACCAACGCTTTCTGTTTGTGGCCTTGTGCCTAACCAAGTTGAAGGTTAATGTGCACGGTGGGAAATGACACAAATTTTACATAAACGCCAGACCAGCTTGCTGGAAAAGAAAGAAGTAACATCAGAAGGCTGACTGGGCAAATGCCTGATGCTAAGAGTCATTCGACCTCAGTGGTTCCAATTAGGGATAAAATAAGACTGAAAAAAAAATCAATGGAAGCAGATATCACCTGTTTGCACAACGCTTGGAATCTCAGATTCATGAGGCTCTGAGGCAGGGATATGTCATCAAACATTCTGGAAGGTTTGGAAGAAAACATACTGAAAAAGGGACATCTGAGACATTGGAAGCAACAACTTGAGATCCACCATTGCAAAGAGGAGATCCTGAGTTTATAACTCAGAGGAGACTACAACTTATCAGAGTGAACCTGGCCAGTTCATTATGCATGAACGGTATTAAAGTTAACACTCACGATGCTTACAGTGCTGTAAGTAGCAATCTGAAGTAGTGAGTTAAATATGAAGTTAGGAGTTAATGAGATACATGTATGTTGTATGATTTAAACACTAATAAAGAATAAGTTGCATTAAACTTCAATTTCAGTCTGTTTTGTCCATTACATCATAGAGTTATACATCACCAAAACAGACCCATCGGTCCAAATTATCCACGCTGACCAAGCTTCCCAGCTTAAACTAGTCTGACTTGCCTGCATCTGGTTTATATTCCTTTAAACCTTTTCTATTCATGTGCCTGTCCAAACTTCCTCAAGCAGTTCATTCAACATACAAACCACCCTCTGTGTGAAAAAGTTGCCCTCAGGACCCTTTTAAATCTTTCCCCTCTCACCTAAGAAATGTGCCTTCTAGTTCTGAACACACCTACTCTCAGGAAAAGACCTTTGCTATTCACCATATCTATGCCCCTCATGACTTTATAGAATTCTATGAGGCCACCTCTCAACGTCCTATGCTCCAGTGAAAGATGTCCCGGCCTATCCAGCCTCTTCTAATAACTCAAGCTCTCCTGTTCCATTAACATCTTTGTAAATTTCTGCTGAACTCTCTCCAATTTAATAATATCCTTCCCACAGCAGGGTGACTGGAACTGTATGCAGTACTCTAAAAGTGGCCTCACCAACATCCTGCACAGCCTCAACATCATGTCCCAACTCCTATACTCACTGGTCTGAGAAATGAAGACAAACATGCCAAATGCCTCCTTAACTACCCTTTCTACTTGTGACGCAACTTTCAAAGACTATGTGCCTGAATTCCTCGGTCTCCCTAATTGACAACACTCCCCAGGGCCTTACCATTAACTGTATAAGTCTTGCCCTTGCCTGTCTTACCAAAATCCAATACCTCACATTTATCCAAATTAAATTCCATCTGGCATTCCTCAGACCGTTCACCCAATAGATCAAGATCCCTTTGTCATCTTAGATAATCTTCTTCACTGCCCACTGTTGGCGTCATCCACAAACTTACTAATCATGCCTCCTAAATTCTCATCAAAATGTTTATATAAATGACAAACAACAGATGCCTTAGTTCAAGGGTCAACATGTTTTTTCTTCAGATTTCCACCAATTCCGTATCCATGGTTTTTCTTTTGCATAAGGAAAATGGAATGTTAGCTGTTATTGCAAAGCTGTTGGATTATAAGAACAAGGAAGTCTTGCTGCAATGATTTATAGGTTTGGAGAGACTGCACCTGGTGAACAGTTCTGGTCTTTTTACCTAAGGAAGGATATATTCGCCTTAGAAAGAGGTGAAATGAGATTGATATCTGAGATCAAAAGTGTCCTTTGAGTTGACAGAGTTTTAATCAGCAACAGTGTCAAAGGTTAAATGACAACACAGAAAATACAAGAAGGGACAATTGGGGAAAAAGCAGGAAAATGGATTTTAGGATTATCAGATCAATCATGATCTCATTGAATGGCAGAACAGATTCAATGAGCTGAGTAGGCTATATCTGCTCCTACATCTTAGGGTCTTATGTCCAGTGTTGAGTAGAATGGGTCTAGATTCCTTAGCCCTTTGAAGAACAAGAAGTTATCCCATCGTGACTTGTAAAATTCTTTGAGGACTTGACAGGGTAAATGCGGAGAATCTGTATACCCCAGGCTGCAGGGTTTCCACCTAGAATACAGTCGCAGAACTTGTATGAGGAGAATTGATGAACCTTTGGAAATGCAAACTTAGACAGTTGTGCATGTCCAGTCATTCATTTCTGTCGAGATGGACAGAGATCAAACAACAACAGTATTGAGAGTTACGACAATAAGATGCGAAAGTGGCTGCAGAGATTTAGTCACAACATTGCTAAATTGCAAAGCAAACCTGAGAGGCGTCTGGCTTATTTCTTATGTTCTCACAGTGTCTACATTTTTCCCCATAACCACTCACCAGCTGCAAGCTGCATTTCAGTCACGAAAGTGTCTTCAAATTTAACAGCCTCTAATATCCACATCAAACATTACAAGCTGTATTGAGATCTCAGCTCTCAAATAAGGTTCTGCTCAAAATCAGCAGGGAGCAAGCAGCAAACCTGAACATCAGAGTGTCCATAGCAACCAGTAACAATCAGACCAGCAGAACAGCATTAGAAAGTGTAGTTATTCCTTGAAGTTCAGAAAAATATCTTACATTGTTGCTTCAAGCAAGCTTTCAAATAAATGCATGGATTTGATAAGTCCTTTATCTCAAAGGCTCCATCCTCTCCAATGCATTCTGTAGTAATTACAGGAATTCAAATCATTTTAGTGCTCAAAGCCAGCTGGTGGCTGACTTATTTTGCAATATTTGAATTAGTTCTGATTCCTGTTTTCATCCGAGTTGCAATGCTGATTCCTCTTGTAGCATTTTCATCAGTAATGATGAGTTGCTTTTAATTCTTATCCTGAGCATTTCTTGACTCTAGTCCTGGACCTTGAGCAACTTTCATAGACATCCTGAGGAAGCCAGAATATATGCTGCTGGATGTCTGATTTATATATATTTTAACATCACCTACTTAAAGTTCAGATATTTGAATGTTGAATTAGTGATATTTGAGTTATTCTGTGAGAGGTTTAATGATTAACTCATAAGTATTTCTGTAGCCATGGGAGCTTCAATTACAGCAGCTTGACAGAGAGGTACTTTTTAGAACCTAATGTACATGGGAACAACTGTGCATTAGAGTTTCTGTTAGAAGTTTCTGGACTTGGTTCTTTTCTTAAGGTTAGGATAAACACCCACAGACTGAAAATAAAGGGTTTTTTTTAGTTTTAGTTTGGGGCAGTTCTACAGAAGTACTTGGGTGAAGATCAAGTAGTGGTCCTAAGAAAGGAGGGGATAGCTAACATAGATTACCTTACAGCAAGGAGCTGTAATACAGCAAACCTTTCATTAACCAGCATCTATGGGGCTAGGAGTGAGCCAGTTGATCAAATATTCCAATTGATCAAGAGTTCTGAGAGGGAGTTTACAGTCAATGCTATGGATCTTGAGTCACATGCAGACCAGATCTGGTAGAAATGTCACATTACTTCCAACCTGTAACTTTGTTATCACGAACAGCCTAAATCTTTTGATCAGTATCAGAATCCATTTCCCGAACACTGATTGAACTCAACAACTACCAGGTTAAAAACAGAAAGAACTGCAGATACCATAAATCCCAAAAGAAACTGAAATTGCTGGAAAAGATCTGGCAACATCTGTGAAGAGAAATCAGAGTTAGCAAATCACTTCCTCAGAGCCAAGTTACCTCTACCCCATTTTACTGGCTGATCTTCTGATGTGGGATCTTTCCAGATTCACTCAACTCAGGATTTTGAAGAGGAAGTGACATGGTGAATCCATGCAGAAGCTCTCTCCCTTTTCACAATATTCACTACTATTCATTGATAAGAGTAAATGTCTTTGATTTGATTTATTGTCACGTGTACCTTAGTACAGTGAAAAGCTTTGTTTGTAAGCAGTTCAAGCAGATGATAATAAATACAAATCATAGGGAGAAAAAACTTGGACAGAGTGAGGCACACAGATTACACTGCAGAGGAGGTGCACAACGCAAGATCAGCATTAATAGGATCAACATTATTTGGAGTTAGACAATCTATTCAGCAATCTAATAACAGCAGGGAAGAAGCTGTTCTTGAATCTGATGGTCCATGTGCTCAAGCTTCTGTATCTTCTGCCTGATGAAAGAGGTTGTTGGAGAGTATCACCGGGGGAGGAGGGATCTTTGATGATGTTGGCAGCCTTTCTGCGGTAATGAGAGGTGTAAGTAGAGTCCATGGATGGAAGAGATAACAATGTGTAGAGCTGGGTGAACACAGCAGGCCAAGCAGCATCAATAGAGCAGGAAGGCTGACATTGCAGGTCTAGAACTTTCTTAAGAAAATTGGCTTTGTGATGGTCTGGGCTGTGCACACCACCTTCTGCAGTTTGTTACAGTCCTGGGTAGAGCAGTTGCCATACCAGGCAATTATACACCTGGACGGGATGCTTTCAATGGTGCATCTGTAGAAGTTGGTCAGGGACGTTATGGGCATGCCGAATTTCCTAAGCCGCCTAAGGAAGAAGAAGCATGGTTGTGCCTTCTTGACCATCACATCTATTTGGGAAGTCAAGGACAGAATATCGGTTATCGTCACTCTTTGGAATTTGTAACTTGCAAGCATCTCTACCTCAGTTCCATTGATGCAGATGGGAAGGTGTCCTCCTCCTTTCTTCCTGAAGTCAACGATCAATTCTTTTGTTTTTCCAATGTTGAGACAGAAGTTGTTATCATTGCACCATGACACCAAGCCCTCTGTCTCCTTACTGTATTCTGTGGGTGTACAGTGAGCATAGTAGGGGGCTGAGAATGCATCCTTGGGGGCTCCAGTTTTGAGGGTTATCCTGCAGGAGATGCTGTGTCTATCTTCACTGATTGCAGTCTGTGGGTCAGGAAGCTGAGGCTCCAGTTACAGAGGGCAAAGCCAAGACTGAAACATCTGAGATTTGAGATCAGTCTGGAGGAGATAATGATGTTGAAGGCAGAGCTGTAATCAATGAGTGGGAGACTGACATAGGTGTCCTTGTTGTCCAGACGTTCCAGAGATGAGTTCAGGGCTAGGGAATTGGCATCTGCTGTGGACCTGTTGTGTGGGTAGGCAAATTGCAGGGGATCAAGGTAAGCTGGGCAACTAGAGTTGATGTGGGCCATGGACAGCTTCTCAAAACTCTTCATGATTATGAAGGTCAGAGCCACTGGGTAATAAACACTAAAGCAGGCTTTCTTAGGTACGGGATGATGGTGGTCTTCTCAAAGCAGGTGGGGACTTCAGCCTGTAGGAGGGGGAGGTTAAAGATATCAGTGAATACCTCTGCCAATTGGTCAGCACAGGATCTGAGTGCTTGGCCGAAGACTCTATCCACTGCCGTTGCTTTCCTTGTGTTGATTCCCAGGAAGACAAATCTGACATCTGCAGTGGTGACAATGGGCGCAGGTGTGCCCCAGGCTGTCGTGGCAGGTGACACTACACATTCTGCTCAAACGGAGCGATAAAAATCATTATTGGGCATATCAGGGAAGGGTGTGTTTTTGTCTGTTATCTTGCTTTGCTTCATTTTGTATCCCATTATGTTCTTTAGGCCTTGCCACACTCAGCGGGGGTCTATTTGGTTAGTTTGGTCTTCTATCTGGGTTCACGACTGCCTCTTAGCATCTCTGATGGGTCTGTGGAGATCTTATCTGAATTTTCCATGTGAGTCTGGGTCGTCTGATTTCAATATTGCACACCTGGTCTTCAGAAGGCAGTGGATTTCCCGATTCATCTGTGGTTTCCAGTTAGGGAACAACCAGGCTAATCTCTTAGGCACGCGGTGCTCCATGCATTTGCTGATGAAGTCCATGACGGTGGCAGGGTACTCATAGGGTACTTGAATATGGTCAAGTCCTGTGATCTGTGATAGGGCTGTGATCTGATTTTCCAAAGTGTGGATGATGCATGGAGAGATAGGCATTTTGATGGTTGCGTAGCAGTGGTCCAGGATTTTTGGTTCTTTTTTTGGGTCAGGAGATGTGTTGGTCTTACTTTGACAGCATCCTCTAGCGGTTGGTTTGTTTGAAGTTGCCTGTCAGAATGAATAAGGCTTTGGGGAGTTTGTCTCCAGAACCTCTCCCAATACTTCTCAGTGCATTAGGATGAGGATATGTGTGCAAGGGTGAGCATTTATGTGTGTTAGATGTGTATCAGGGAGAAGGGTGGCTGAGGTAAATGCCAAAGGGAAGAAGTTGTATAGGTCAGTTGCATATTTGGCTAAGGTTGCAATTAGGTAGGGAGGAAGCAGAACAGGGTGCAAGTGGGTAGGTTAATGAAGTCATTTCAGGTGAGATTGGGAGGAGGTTGGAGGTCATACAGGGTTAGAGGCTCAGAGTTCAGGGGAGTTGGATTGTCAGGGGGTAGTGGATGCAAGTAGAGATGGACAATTCAGAATGATGCGATAGAGTGAGATGATAGTGAGTTGCAATGTCGCTGGACAAGTGATCAAGGTCAGAAATCACACAAAACCAAGTTATAGCCCAACAGGTATATTTGAAACAGCAAGCATTTGGAACCCCATTCCGTCTTCAGATGTTTGCGAGAGACATGGTCTTAGACACAGAATTTGTAAGCAAAAGATCAAAGGGCCATACCGCTGATGAGGATGTATTAAACAAACCTAAGATGCTGTTAAATCTTTCATCAGTTGGAAGTTTTTAATTGATTAATATATATTTATAAATCTCCGAATGTCTGTTAAGTCACCACTCTGGGAGAACTAAAGTTTGTATCAGTGTAAAGAAGAGGTGAAATTTTAGGTCAGACAATGCATATTAGGTGTAAGGTCTTGTTTAGAATCTGTTTGCGTTTTGGTTTGGAGTCACTCTGGTTTTACTTCTAAAGTAGGAATTTATAAAAGGCCACATTGACTGACTATCTATAAATTGTGTGCTTTCTGAACAAAATAAAGTGTATCTGTAATTATAAATTTAAATTCAACCCATAGATTCACATGTATGTCTGTGTGTGTATGTGTGTGCGCGTGTGTGGGGAAGAGTGTGTGCGTGTGCGTGTGTGTGTGTGTGCGCGTGCGTGTGCATGTGTATGCGTGTGTGTGCGCACATGTATGTGTGCGTGCGCGCATGTATGGGCGCGTGCGCGTGTGTGTGTGTGTGTGTGAGAGAGAGAGTGCACGTGTGTGAGAGAGAGAGAGAGAAAGAGTGTGCGTGTGGGAGAGAGATTATGTGTGTCTGAGGGAGAGAGGGTGTGCCGGGGGGCAGAGAGAGAGCGTGTGTGTGTGTGCGTGCGTGTGCGTGTGCGTGTGTGCGCGCACATGTATGGGTGCGTGCGCGCATGTATGGGTGCGTGTGTGTGTGTGTGTTTGTGTGTGTGAGTGAAAGTGTATATATGCGCATTGTGAGAACATATAATGTGGCAGAGTCACCTTTAGTATGACATGAGCTCAAAATCCCAGTTGAGGCCATCCTAATGGGTAGCAAGAACAAAAACAAAGTTGCTAGAAAAGCTCAGCAGGTCTGGTAGCACCTGTGGAGGAGAAAATAGAATTAACGTTCTGAATTAACTCTTCCTCAGAAGAGTTCTGAGGAAGGGTCACTGGACCCGAAACGTTAATTCTGTTTTCTCCTCAACAGATGCCGCCAGAGCTTTTCCAACAACTTTGTTTTTGATCCTGATTTACAACATCCGCAGTTCTTTTGGTGTTTATTAGATACTACCTATTGTTAGTCACTAACAGTCTCCATTAACAGCTATCCACTCTCCTAGCCGGATTGTATTCTATCCTTTGTCTGTCCAACTATTCTTCTCTCTCTTTTCCGGGTTCAACTAGTCCGTGGTGCTGAGTTTCTGTAAGCAATCTGTAGTATCACAACAGAAGTTGAGGGTCCCCTGTACAATGCGTTTCAAGATGCCCTCGACATAGCTGGAGAGGTTCCTACACGGAGTCCAATTGCCTGATACAATGGAATGTTGAGGCATCAGCTTTATGTATTTTTGGAAGGCAGTAGAAGTCCCCTATGTGGAACTTATGCAGGATGAGAGTGTGTAGAGTACTCTGAAGGACTGGATCAAAGGTCAAATAATGGGTGTGTTCTTTCGTTGGATTGGCAGGTAATTGTGATGTTCTTGGTTGTTCAGTTGTCGGTACATTTCCTTGCACTAATCCGTTCTATTCTGTATGACAATGGCTCCTCCTTTGTCTGCTGGTTTGATGGCAATGTTGCAATTGGTCTTGAGAGCATGAATGACATTGCATTGTGCCTTGTAATCAAGCGAATAGTTTCAAGAACGGCTTCTTTTCCTGCTGTTATCAGACATTTGTATGGCCTTTTCAAATGTTAATTCTGATCTCTCCCTCGCTCCAGCTGTAACACAGTATTCTGCACTCTGCTCACCTACCTTCATGTACTTTGTATGGTATGATCTGGCTGAAGAGCACACAAAACAATGCTTTTCACTGTATCGTGGTGACAACAAAACATAAAATGAAAAGCTAATTCCCAGGGAATGTAGAATCAAATCGCCACCTTGGAAATTGGTGGAATTTAAACTCAATTAGTAAATCTGAAATGGAAAGCAAGTCCAAAAGGGTGACCAACAAGCTCTCATCAACTTTCATTCAAAAAATATCTTGAGGGAATGTTACTCTGGACTCACAATAATGTGTTTGACTCTTAACTGTCCTCTGAAATGGCCCATCAAGTTATTCAGTTGAATCTCATTTCGGGACAGGCAAAAAATACTGGCCTTGCCACCAACGTTCACATCCCAGGAAACAACAATAAAAAGGTTGGACAGTCTGAGGGGCAGTTCATGTTTGGAAGGTAACAGGGAAGTTGGAGGGTGAGGAGCAATGGGGAAATCAGAAATTTGGGTTAAGATGAGGGTCTCAGCGGGATGGGGTAGGCTGAGGAGGTGGCCAGTGGGAATTTGGGACATTTAGATAATTATCTGTGTATTCAAAGAGTTTTAATCAATTTATCACTTCCTAGGGAACTATCCATGCAGATAATTCACATAGAACATAGAACATAGGACATTACAGCACAGTACAGGCCCTTCGGCCCTCGATGTTGTGCCGACCTGTCATACCGATCTCAAGCCCATCTAACCTACACTATTCCATGTACGTCCATATGCTTATCCAATGACAACTAAAATGTACCTAAAGTTGGCGAATCTACTACCGTTGCAGGCAAAGCATTCCATTCCCTTACTACTCTCTGAGTGAAGAAACTACCTCTGACATCTGTCCTATATCTTCCACCCCTCAATTTAAAGCTATGTCTTCTTTCCTTTGCTGTTGTTTACCTCTGCCAAAATGGTCTCTACATCATCCAAGCCTAGATCGTCTCCTACAACTGTCCTGATTTCGTCTCTCATTAACAGAGCAACCCACCACCTTTTCCTTCCATCCTGTCTTTCTGAAAGGTCAAATATCCCTGAATGTTAAGTCCCCAGTTTTGATCTTCTTGTAATCATGTTTCTGTAATGGCTACAAAATCATTTTCATTTACCTCAATTTGTATCATCAGTTCATTTCCTTTATTCCAACTGCTTCATGCATTGAGATACAAAGCCTTATGTTTGTCTTAACATCAAATTCCCCTACACTGTTGTGTTCCTTGGTGGAGACTGACATTTACACATTCTGTCCTTTCCTTTTGTTTAGTGGTAACAATCACTCCTATCACTGATCTATTACAATACCTTCTCATTCACCTGTGATTTTTTTAATTTTTCATGTAACTGAACACAGCTTCTCCACTGTTTAGTTTAAAGCCGTATTCACATCCCCAGTTGTGCTACTCACCAAAACTCTGGCCCCGGGTGTGATTCAGTTGGAACCCATCCAATCCATAGTCTATTCCTCAGAGACAATTATACATGATACTGGAGAACTCCCCAGTGGAAATTTAAATTTCCTCCGGCCAACTTTCACAGAGTCAGCACATCAGGCCTAAAAATCCAAGGAGCGTTGCACATATTTAGGAGCATTTCCAGTCCGTGAACATCCAGAAACTGAAAGACCTGGGCCATTAATTCTACTTAAATGCTTTTTCTTAACTGAATTTAAATTTGGTCAGTTGTTATTTGTATTGTTGGCTCTGGAGTATCAGTTCTGGTTTCTGAATTACTCATCCATTAAGATTCTGACTCTGCCATGGCTGATTCTATCAGTCCAATTGATAAAATGGTTAGCATTTTATTCGCTTTACTTTCCAGTTTTCCATTTTAACATCTCTAACTGTAGGAAATGCGATTATCTTAATGAAGACACTTGCAGCTAATCAAAATTATTTTCACATCACTCAAGGAAATAAATTGACAATCGGAAATATACTAAGGCAATTTCTTTATCAGGCTAAATTGTAACTGTTTCAATGTACCAGTCATTGAAAAGAGAACACAGTTAGAGGTAAGGAAATACTACCTGTCTGAGAGCATAAATGAACTAATGAATCGTCTATTTAAGGTTGACGTTTACAGACATTTGTACGTAATCTTTAATTCAGCAGGAGGTATCCATGTGCAATCACCAATTGCTTAAATGGTCACATAAAAACCTGCTTTAATCTTCTTGTCATTTATAAAAAGAGAGGTAGAAAGTTCTTTCAGCTTCTGAAATTGAAGAGATCTTCAGACACCATTGGGTTATCCTCTTCTCCAGCATCTGATTCTGATTCAAGTCAGTAAAGAGGGCTGGAGATAATGTTTCTGCGACAGCTTGGTTGATTGCGTTTATTGTCGCATGTACTGAAATACAGTGAAAAGCTATGTTTACGAGCAGTACAGGCAGATCACAGATCACAAGGATGTACAAATCAAACTGCCTTAGAGGCATACAAGTTACATTACGGGTCACATAATTTGAGGCTAGAGTCCATTCAACAGTCTGATAACAGCTGGAAAGGAGCTGTTCCTGAACCTGCTTGTGTGTGTGTTCAGGCTTCTGTATCCTCAGCCTGACGGAAGAGATTGTAGGAGGTCATTACCAGGGTGCGATGGGTCTTCGATGATGTTGGCTGCCTTTCCACAGCAGCAAGCCATGTAAATGCAGTCCATGGATGGAAGGTTGGATTCCATGATGGCCAGGGATGTGCACACCCCCTTCTGTAGTTTCTTACAGTCCTGTGCAGAGCAGTTTCCATACCAGGCCATTATGCACCCGGACAGTATGCTTTCAGTGGTGCAGCTGTAGAAGTTGGTGAGGCACCTTAGGGACAGGCCAAATTTCCTGAGCTGCCTGAGGAAGAAGAGGTGATGTTGGGCCTTCCTGACTGTCACATTTATGTGGGAAATCCAAGACAGGCCATCAGTTATCGTCCCTCTGAGGAACTTGATGCTCTTCACTCTCTCAACCTCAGCTCTGTTGAAGTAGATAGGGGGCGAGTTCTCCTCCTTCCTTTCACAAGTTGATGATCAGTTCTTTAATTTTGCCAATGTTGAGAGACGGCTTGAAGTGATCACTGGTGAGAGGTTATTGCTAAGTATTTGTAACAGTTGTTGATGGTTCCTTTCCAGCATTGATGATGGGAAGAGTAATGACTTATTTTTCACTCATTAACTGTTGGACTGGTTCTATCTGTAACACACCGCGTTCAATTCTGATTCCCCTCCTATAGGAAAGAAAATATTTACAAGGGTGCTGTCGGGGTTGGAGAGTTGAAGTTTAGGGAGAGGCTGAACAGGCTGCGACTATTTTCCGTGGAGCGGTGGAGGATGAGGGGTGACTTTCCAAAAGTTTATAAGTCATGAGGGACATGGACAGCGTGAATAGCCAAGGTCTTTTTCCAAGGCTAGGTTAGTCCAAAATTAAAGGGCATTGGTTTAAGGTGAGACGGGCAAGATTTAAAAGGGGCCTAAGGGGCAACTTTTTCATACAGAGGGTGGCACATGTATGGAATGCCAGAGGAGGTTGTGGAGGCTGGTACAATTGCAACATTTAATAGGCACCTGGACAGGTACATGAATAGGAAGGGTTTAGAGGGATATGGGCCAAATGCTGGCAAATGGGACAAGATTAATTTAGGGTATCTAATTTAGGTCGGCATGGACGAGTTGACCAAAGGGTCTGTTCCTGTGCTGTACAAGTCTTTGACTCTATGATCCTAAAACAAGTTTAACACACAGGCATTCCTGTGTGTAGTTGTTTCCCTCGTTAGGATCAGGGAAGGAGGGGTGTGTTTTTCTCTTTCTTAAAACCATTTGATTCCATGAAATTTTGCATGTCATTCGATGAAAGTCAAAGGGCATTTTTATCATACCATTCCCTATGTTGGGAGCTCATTCTATGACATGCCTGGTGCTGTACCTGGTCCAGTTTCCTGTTGCAAATGTTCTAACCTGATTGGGATGGCGAGTGCCAGGTCAGGAAATTAAAGGCTCTACAGGTATCCAATCTTACTGGTTCTGATGGGCCACAGCACCATGCTAGTATTGCAATAATGTACCATATTGAAGGAGATGCCCATTGTGAAGGTAAGACTCTGCCTTTCATGTCATTCTTTGCTCAAAAGTCTTATTTTCAGTATGTTTCGACCAGTGTGTAATATCTTGGGTAATACAAGATGAAAAAAAATCGTCATTACAAAAAATACTTTGAGTTATTTGCTTTAGTTACTGAAACTTCTTTTACTGGTAGATAATCTTCACAAGTCATACTGACAGCATTCTGATCTCCTACTGCTCCAGCAGTATATGTGAGCCAATTTGTCAGTGATCTCTCTCCAGTTGCCAATTAGAGAATAAAGCCTTTCTCACCTCAGCTTTCCTTTCAGCTGAATTCAAGCCAAGACATAAATGGGGATAAGACAGGAGTCTAAATAGGCCATTTCATTTTCTTGCCTATGTTGTTGCTTTATGAACAATGTCATTCACAAACCCTGAGGCTATATTCTTGGTCTCAACTACAATGAATCTTTCTCTGCAATTATAAATCACACTTGTTCACTGCACTTTACTCTGATATAATATTATTTTGTTGGTGATAAAGGCAAGGTATTGTCAAGCTTTTTGCTCTACTCTCATTGGAAGCTTTTTATCTGATACACATCAGGAAAGAATTGCAAGAATACCAAATCACAAATACAACAACACGTTACACTAATTGGTATACGTGTCACTATACAGACTGTAACAAGCAACTGTTAACTGACAAGCTTATGCTTAAATTACAAGCGGGCAAGTCTATCAAATCTGTTTCATCTAGGCATTTTGTTGAGATAATACGCCAAAGAAAAGATATCTCCCAAGCTCCTCTTCATTTGCAAAAGATACAATGTTTGGGTATGTTCTGTTTGCAAAAACTAGGCCCCTCTGTGTGAATATATTTGGGCTTCTAACTCATGTAAGTGAACTGTACAGTATTGCAATATTTGTTCCTGGAGAAAATGGTCCCAAGTTTCCGGATCCTAACTTTGGGACAACCCATTGATGAGCCAGCAGAGGCCCAATTTATATCCAAAAAACACAGCTCTTGAATTTCGAAATCTATATTAGACATTCTCATGGCCTCCATGCCTAACCACCATATGTTAAAATCAGGTCAGTGCCTCATGTACTGATTCACTTGGCTCGCATGGGTTAGAATAAGGATATAGACTCATAGATTCACAGAGGTGTACAGTGCAGAAACAGATCCTTCGGTCCAACTCATCCATGTCAACTAGATATTCCAATTTAATCAAGCCACCATTTCCCAGCATTTGGCCCATATCCCTCTAAACCCTTCCTATTCATATACCCACTCAGATGCCTTTTATATGTTGCAATTGTACCTGCCTCCACCACATCCTCTGGCAGTTCATACCATAAACACACCACCCTCTGCATGAAAAAGTTGCCCCTAAGCTCCCTTTTAAATCTTTCCCCTCTCACCTTAAACTGTGCCCTCTAGCTTTGGACTCCCCTACTCTGGAGAAAAGATCCCGGCTATTCACCCTCTATCCATTCCCTTCATGGTTTTATAAACATCAGTACGGTCCCTCCTCGGGCCTCTGACACTCCAGGGGAAAACAGCCGCAGTCTACTCAGCCTCTCCCTATAGCTCAAACCGTCCAACCCCGGCAACATCCTATTAAATCTTTTCTGAACCAACTATTTACGGGAACGTATGATTCTCAAAAGCTTCAACTGAGTATGGACGGGCTATGGAAACTGAGCTTACAAATGGAAAGCTCTGCAGCTGGGGTGAAGTTTTGCAATGATTCATCTTCTGATGTTGTGTCCAGCCAGTCTTCAACAGCCCATGTGGAAGTCTGGGACCTCTGGGATGTCTTGATTCATTACTTTAGGCTGTGGGCACCGTGAGAGTTGGCAAGTGGCTGCACTCATTCATTGCCAGCTGCTACTGGCCAACCAACAACTGGAGTTTGACATTGAATAAACTACAACACTGGCATTCATCTAAATACTGCCTAGGTATGTTCTGTGCACAAAGGCAAGACAAATCTAACCTGGCCAATTCTTTACTGCCCTACCCATCTGAACTCTAGTCATTAGCAGAGCAAGGGAAGGGAATATGAACAGTGCTATCAAGAGGCACTTGAAAAGAATAACTTACTCACTGACAATCAGTACTGGCTCCTCCATGACCAGTCAGTTCCTGACTCCATTGCAGCCTTGGGCCAAATATGAACAAAAGAATAGTTCCGCAGTAGGGGTTTGAGCGTGATTGCCCTGGACACAAAGGCTGCATTAAACTCAAAATGATATCGAGAACCTCTAGCAAAGCTGCAATCAGTGGGAATCAAAATGAAAGTTTTTGCCAAATGGAATCTTACAAATAATGTGACTATAAGAACAGGTCAGAGGCTGTGAATTCTACCTGTCTCCCCAGTGCCTATCCACTAGCAACAAGCACAAGCTGGTAGAATGATGGAAGGCTGTCCATATTCCTGGATGAGTGCTGCTCCAACAACAGTCAGGAAAGCACCACAAACATAGGTGGGAAGGCAAGTGCTGACGATGACACAAAGACTCTGCAGAAGGATATAGACAGGTTAAGCGAGTGGGCAAAAATACTTGGCAGGTAGAACATAAAGTGTAAAAGTATGAGTTCAAGCACTTTGACAGGAAGAATAAAGGAGTTGAGAACAGAGGAGACTTCCTACTCACTCACTGGAGAAACCGAGCTACCCCTCATGTTTAATCATCATCTCAAACTGCTCTTCCATCCAGTTCCATGGAGTGTGTGGGGAGTGGGGGAATGGGGTGCAAAGGGTGATATTGTATTGTTGGTGATGATGGGGGCAGGTATCAGGCTCCTCACTATGTAAGAGGAGAGGGTTCTCAGGTTGGCTGGAGAAGAATATAGACCCTCCTATCAGGATGGAAGAACATGATGTCCGATCAACTTGCAAACTCTATTGTGCTGTGCTGCACTGTTCACCCATTAATGCCAGTGTTAAATCATTCTTAATCTGCACAGGTTTTGTTTTCTCTCTTTGATATTTAATTGCCTCTCTTCTCTTATGCAGGCACTCGTGGCAGCAGTGAACCTCAGCAAAGAGGCCTATTCTGAGAACCCTCAGCTCCACATATAGCTCTGAGGATGAAACCATTGAGGATGCAATGACAAATTGAAGGTGCAGCTCAGAAACTTTCATGTCTCTGAATTTCTTTTCTAAACTCAGGGACACAGACTGGTGATTGTATCAATCATGCAAGAGGAAAATCTAACCCCAGCTCTAAATCCAGCCTTAACTCTATGGTAGGTCTCTGGCACTCACAGTCAGCCAGAAACCAGGCATCTATTCTTCCCCAGGGAGAAGGCAATCACATGGTATTTGGTCATTAAAGACTGATTAGAATTCACAAGCCATCCTTCTGAGCGCAAATCTTGCTCTCACAGATTGCACAGTTCAGTAATGATGGCTCAGAAGCCACAGCATTTTAGACAGTTGAAGAAAATGACACAGGGTTTTATCTTTCTTCTTCAACTCCTTGTTGAATCTTCATCTGCTGCTTCTCCTTCCTGAGGGTTCACAGCAGCTACGGGAGGCTACGGCTCCTGCTGGGCTTATTGACAAAGGTGTATTTGCTGTCTTCTTCAACACGATCTTCAGACTTGAAGCAAGGCCACTAAGAATTCAGCCACAATGATGTAAACGTCAGATGTGTGAGCAGGTAATCAATGGGAGATGTCAAATAGATAATAGTTCTATTGAAGGAACGCCTGAGCTCTCACAGACATCACAAAGAAGCCTCATGTTATGCCCTTACACAGTGTGGCCTAGAATGCATCAATATAAAAATCATGGCCTCGTAATGAGCTCTGAGATATGTGACCCTATCTAAATGTAGAATACACAACTAAAGTTTACATGCTGCCTAGGAGCAATAGAATAAGCTAACATGCCACACCAAAGTCAAAGCTCTTTTCCACATCACAGAGCATGTCCTTGTATAATTACTATTTAGTGTGTGAGCATGGTACCTGTAAGGCACTGTTTTCCAATGCTGGAATATGTTTGTGTAATGGATGGCTCACATGGCAGTTTGAAGTGCCTTTATTTGATTGCATTTGCTTAGCTGACAAGAGAAAAAATCAGGTTGAGAATTAGTACATAATTGGTCATGATAGCTTGAGGCATTGATTTTTAATTGGTGTTCTTGGACAATAAATGGCCCGCTGATGTAATGCAAATCGATGGCAGCAGGTGGTATTACTGAATCCGTGGAGACTGATAGGGTCTCTGATTCCAAAGGTTTTACTCCACCACGAAGGAAGAAAATTTAATTTACTCCTCGCACCTTGCTGGTAGAGGCAGCCATCTGTGTAGAATCATAGAATCCCTAAGTGTAGAAGCAGGCCATTCAGCCGATCGAGCCCATACTAACCCTCTGAAGAGCATTACACCCAGACCCACCCCCTACCTAATCCCTGTAACCCTGTATTTCCCGTGGCTACTCCACCAGACCTGAACATCCTCGGACATGAGAGGTAATCTAGCATCACTAGTCCACCTAACCTGCACATCTTTAGACTGTGGGAGGAAACTGGAGCACCTGGAGGAAACCCATGCAGACATGTATAGAATATGCAAACTCCACACAATCAGTCAACTGAGGGTGGGATCAAATTCAGGTCCCTGGTGCAGTGAGACAGCAGTGCTAACCACTCAGCCACTGTGCCTTATCTGAAATAGTGCCATAGGATCTCGAAATCTACCTTGTCAGACAGATAGAGTTAAGTTTGAAGTCTCATTGAAAAGCCAGCGTCTCCAATTGTGCAACATTGGAGTGTCCACTTTGAATGTGCTGAAACCATGGAGCGAGGCTTGAACCAAGAACCATGCAGTTCACAGGTGAGTCCTAGCTAACATAAGAAGTACAGAGTAAACATTAGAGAACAAGATGTGGAGCTGGATGAATACAACAGGCCAAACTGCATCAGAGGTACAGGAAAGCTGACGTTTCGGGTTTGAACCCTTCTTCAGAAACGCCAGCTTCTCCAGACTCGAAACGTCAGTCTTCCTGCTCCTCTGATGCTGCTTGGCCTGCTGTGTTCATCCAGTTCTACACCTTGTTATCTCAGATTCTCCAGCATCTGCAGTTCCTACTATCTCAGAAGTAAACAATAGTGGGAGATAGAGCCCAAAAAGAGAGAAGAGCAGTTGGACAGACAAAGGAGTGGATAAAAATCAAGCTAGGAGAATGAATAGCTGCAATGGAGGCCATTAGCAGCTAACATTTGGCTACGCGTAATAGCAGACCATGTGATAACCAGGCCTGGTAAATGGGGTTTGGGGTAAGAACATGGGAGAAGGTGCCTCAAGCCCTAAAAATGTGATACTTTAAAAAGCAAGGGAAACAGAAAGGCAAACTGAGAAAAAAATAGGAATTCTAAGACGAAATGATGCCTTCAAGGTAGATATTTTAATTTGTACCTTGTAAATAAATGAAGTAGAATCCTTTTTCATTCACAATTGAATCAGAAAAGCAATAAATTTGTTACAAAATTCAAGAAAAAAATTAACCAGCAAGACAACACTTGTTTAATCAATTTAAAACAGGAAAAAAAACAGAAGGTTCATTCACAATTAAATTTGAATATATTAATGCACCAAGTAGATACATACAGATTAGTTTACAATATTAACACTGTGTTCTCAATTAGATCAGTAATTGTACTTATCAACAACACAATCCTTCTTGTGGTCCCAAATGAAATTTGCATTGTTCTGTAGCTGTCAGTGCACAATAGCCTCTGTCAGTCCTGAATCAATATTATCTTGCTGCTATCAGTAATTGTTATAAGCATTTTGCTATGGTTTAATGACACAATGCCGTATGTCATGTGAAACTGAATGCAACCATATGGAGTGTCAGACAATTATTAAATTAAGGGAATTCAGGTCACATCAGGAATGACAGCCTGGTTCGTGATATGAAATGAATATTGTAAATAATCTACAGACTTATTCTCAAATACCCAAAATGCTACATGTGTGCAAGTATTTTGAAGTTGTGATCTGAAGTTGCTGACCACAGTTTGATGCAAAGTTTCTCAGTGCGACTGGTGGTAGTGTGATGCTAATCTGGAGTTTCAGGCAAATGTTTTGGGGACATGATTGGAATCCCACCAGGGCAGACGGTGAAATTTAAGTTCAACAAAATATGGGTTCTAAATTTAATCCAATGGTCACTATGTAGCCAATACTAATTGTCATTGAAAGAAATGGCATCTGGATTCCTTAACGTCCCTTATGGAAGGAAACCTCCCATCCTTATCTGGGTCTGGTTAGGCAGCAATTGTGAGGCAATGTGGTCAAATAAGGTAGGACATTGGTACAGACATCTGGATGGTTACATGAACAGAAAGGTTTAGAGGAATATGGGCCACATGTTGGAAAATGGGGCTAGATTAATTTAGGATACCTCATCAGCACGGGTGAGTTAGACCAAAGGGTCTGTTTCCGTGCTGTACAGCTCTATGACGTTATGATTCCTGGTGGAACAGTGGCCCTAAACATTTATATCAATTCAGGAGTAGTATTTCTGAGGTGGATTGAGAAATTATAATAATAACAATATATTATTATCTACATAGTGCAAACTGGACTTGTCCGCAAAATAGTTTTAAAGGTGGTTCCTTTGTTCTGAGAATAGAACTGTAGACCTACATGTTGTGACACTACTTGCTATTGGATCCTTGAGTTTGAGGCTTGCTTAAACCAGGGACTGTAGCTAATAGAGTGAAACCTGCAGAACTGCAAATATTAGTGCTGAAGTGTTTTTCATGAAATTACAGTGTATAACTGAAGCGATTTAGATACAGGAATGTGGTGGGGTTGGTGGGTGGTGTGTGAGAACGAGGGGGGTCCTCTGGAGGCGGTTGTGGCGGGGGCAGTTTCCCCCCACAGTTGTCGAGAACGCCCTTGACAGCATCTCCCGCATTTCCCGCAACTTTCGCCCCTCAGTGGTCGAGAATGCCCTTGACCGCGTCTCCCGCATTTCCTGCAACACATCCCTCACACCCCGCCCCTGCCACAACCGCCCCCAGAGGATCCCCCTCGTTCTCACACACCACACCACCAACCTCCAGATACAACGCATCATCCTCCGACACTTCCGCCATCGACAATCCGACCCCACCACCCAGCCATTTATCCATCCCCACCCTTGTCTGCCTTCCGGAGAGACCACTCTCTCCGTGACTCCCTTATTCGCTCCACACACCCCTCCAACCCCACCACACCCGGCACCTTCCCCTGCAACCGCAGGAAGTGCTACACTTGCCCCAATACCTCCTCCCTCACCCCTATGCCAGGCCCCAAGATGATCTTCCATATCAAGCAGATGTTCACCTGCACATCTGCCAATGTGGTATATTATATCCATTGCACCCAGTGTGGCTTCTTCTACATTGGGGAAACCAAGCGGAGACTTGGGGACCGCTTTGCAGAACACCTCCGCTCAGTTTGCAACAAACAACTGCACCTCCCAGTCGCAAACCATTTTAACTCCCCTCCCATTCCTCAGACGACACATCCATCACGGGCCTCCTATAGTGCCACAATGATGCCACCTGAAGGTTGCAAGAATAGCAACTCATATTCCGCTTGGGAACACTGCAGCCCAATGGTATCAATGTGGACTTCACAAGCTTCAAAATCTCCCCTTTCCCCACTGCATCCCAAAACCAGCCCAGCCTGTCTCTGCTTCCCTAACCTGTTCTTCCTCTCACCCATTCCTTCCTCCCACCTCAAGCAGTACGTCCATCTTCTATCTACTATCCTCATCCCGCCACTTTGACCTGTCCATCCTCCCTGGACTGACCTACCCCCTCCCTACCTCCCCACCTATACTCTCCTCTCCACCTATCTTCTTTTCTCTCCATCTTCGGTCCGCCTCCCCCTCTCTCCCTATTTATTCCCGAACCCTCTCCCCATCCCCCTCTCTGATGAAGTGTCTAGGCCCGAAACGTCAGCTTTGGTGCTCCTGAGATGTTGCTTGGCCTGCTGTGTTCATCCAGTTCCACACTTTGTTATGTTAACCTTTCCTTTTGCTTTTTTTACAGCAACTGATTATCGGATCCTATTTTTCCGGAATTTCCAGGCGCTTTGTGTTTCTAAATTACATTGTATTGACAGCAACATATCAGTGGCAGCCCCATTCAAAACAGTGGGCAATTTGAATGATCTCTATGTGCTCCCTGAAGCCTGTGGCCTCTGTATACAGTGATACTGAGTAAAAAATGTTGGTCTGACGAGATTAGTATCCTGAGTTTGCTCTAAGTGACAATGCAGAAATGAGACAGTTGCATTATTCACACAGGGCCACACATCCAAGATTTGTGTGAGAGTCAGATTGGAAGACTTTTTTCTTCTGTAGTCGAAGCCTTACTCATGACATGTAAGTGCATTCTCCCCCTCTTCCATCTCTCTCAATCATAGTATGTGCCTTGAAAGGGGTGAATATCTCTGTGTAAAGAATATGTGTGCCATTTTTAGCAACATGGAACTGATGTTGCTGCTGATGTTTCCGAGGTTCATAACCTATTACCATAACACGCAACGAGCTCACATCAAACGAAAGTGTCCTGCTCCAAAGAGAAAAGATTTCTCGTCACTTTGAATTTATTTAGAAAATTGCTTCCTGTTTTGCTCTTTGTTCTTTCTTTAAAATAACTGCCACAAATTCATTGTCCTGAGCAACAGAAATGTTGAGAGCAATTATCTTGCTGATTTGCTGATGAGTTTGGGAATTAGCATTTTACTTCGGGTGATTCTGTTTCCAGAAGGAAATTTAATTTTTAAGTGCTCGAGCTTTTGATTAAGCAGGAGCAGAATGATTATGCCAGTTGTTATTTGCCATATCTCCATGGGTAGGCACAAGTTTGTTTCTTTAATCCATTTAATTAAAACGAACATAACAATCTTCAGGATAATAAAATGTGAGGCTGGATGAACACAGCAGGCCAAGCAGCATCTCAGGAGCACAAAAGCTGACGTTTCGAGCCTAGACCCTTCATCAGAGAGCTAGGCCCGAAACGTCAGCTTTTGTGCTCCTGAGATGCTGCTTGGCCTGCTGTGTTCATCCAGCCTCACATTTTATTATCTTGGAATTCTCCAGCATCTGCAGTTCCCATTATCTCTGATAACAATCTTCAGCTTGCTTTAGTAATTTGAGCTGAATGTGAATTAATGCTCCATGGTGTCACATATATTAACAAACAATTTACTGGCACATCATTCATGTCGCATTGAAACAAATTTAAAGAATTAATCTTTCCAAACAGTACAATGACACTGACATCCCTTACAATATATGACAGAGCCAGGAACTCTTGAAATGATTTGCTGGGTAATGTCTAGATTTTTCTTTCACACAGGAATAAGTGATCAGCATGTCATGTTATTGATCAATGTAATTTTGAGCTGATTCAAAGCACAGTAGTCCTAGATGTGGTAATCAGACATTGGTGTTCAGTAAATTGGCACAAGGAATTATAGTCATCTCAGTAACATTACTCTTTCTCTTTACAAAACTACTCTTTGACAATAGAAGAATTTCTGTAAAATGTACCTTTTCCAGGGTAATCTTGTAATTGAGTTTTAAAATAAATTGCCTCAATGGTCCGGAAGATGAATAATAAATCTTCAAATACATTGCTGGAATCAGGTTGTGTATCCCCATAGCTTCTCCAGAAGAGGTAACCAAAGCTGCTGAAATACCTACTGTGAAGGGACTATTGGTACAAATAAATTAGATTTCAACTTTTCACAAGCCACTCGTGGTGTAATGAAAATGGATATTGTTGCAATCCCACTTGCTCTTACTACTAGAAAAGTCAGATGTCAGATGAATATCTAGTTTCTTTTTTATTTATTTAACATTTTAGCTATTTTTATTTATATATTGAAACCTAAACAGGCAACACTGCAAATTTGACATTACCAATAAATCTGAAGTGTATTGCACAAACAAATTGAAGGTAACATAGAACAAACTAACTTGAAACATAATCTGAAAGATTTCAAAATGCACAGTGTAGGAACTGGAACAAGGTTGGTCAGTGAGTATGAATCCCTTGATTGGGGTTGTTAAACCTAGGCCAGTCAGGGAGTCCTGGCTGAATACTATAAGCAGGAGATTCTGTAGGGACTGGCTCAAATCTAGCCGGTCAGAGCCCATGCACTGTGCACATACAAGTTAATGGTGGCTTGGTGACAGTATACCAGCCTCTGTGGAATTATTTTACACAGAAAATTAAAGTGTTATATATGACAACACCATCATTGCACAGCATTCAAATGCCAGGGAGAGAATTCCCTTTCTTGTCACATTTATAGGTTTGACTCAACACCTCCTTTCAATTTCTCACCTTGAAGGCTGGACAGCCCTTTCCTTGAACATTCTCATTACAGATCTTAAATTTTCTTAGATTCAAATAATCCATTCAGGGTTCTAACTAAACACTTTTGCTCTGGAATTTTCACGTAAAATCCTTATACTGAGTCAACTTGTTTTCTAACTATACTAATCTGTGGAATTCATTTTCCAAAGAGAAAATTAATCTCTCACATTTTTTTGAAACCAAACGCAGGCTAATGTCTTTTAATGTTTGCTCTCTCTGATCAATAAACATACATAATCATGAAGGGCTACAATCACATTTGATCTGACTTATACTGGTATAAAATCATGGGTCCAGAAAGACTGACAAGTTAATTATTAAATTCTCCTCATATACCTTGACCAAAACTCACAAACCACCAGTTCAAATTCCAAACTGTGAAATAGATAATATTAATGTTTATAAATGCATATCTTCCATCATAACATGATAATTAAGTTTTGATGTAATGATAGTTATATAGTAATGATATCAGCAGTCAAGCACTACGACCGTGAAAAGATTAAATAGTATTGACTAATAGCACAGGTACTGACAGAGAACAGTATTACATGAAATGGTGTAAATAAAAGAGTTTGCAGAAACCTGCTACAGTCAGACAGCCGATAACATAACAAGTCAGACAGCAGTCACTCAGAGGTAAATGGAAACCATTAAAGGTCATATAAAACCAAGAAAAAACATGAAGCATCATTAGTTCAAAGTGCAGAATGGAACACTGAGCCACAAGGTCTCATTGAGCAACAAATTTTGACTGGACAGCTGATTTGCAATGCAGCACGATGCCACTAGCACATATTCAATTCTCATCACGGCTGAAGTTTTTATGAAGGTCCTGCTTCCTAAACTTGCCCATTCACTGAGGCCGGGTGAGCCTTTGGTAAAACTCGACACCCACTGTCTCTCTCTCTAAAAGCGAGGAATCTGTCATCCTCTGACTCTGTGGTGACTTTCATTTTCTATACAATTCCATTTTATGTTGAGTTAACTTCAACTTTAACTCCCTGATGGGAGCTGTGTTTAGGCTTCCTAGCAGTAGTCAAGATGTGGGAAAGAAAATAAATCAGGAGATAGAAAAGACATTTAAGAAAGGCTCTATCACAATAATCATCGGGGTCTTCAATATGCAGGTGAACTGCGGAAATCAGGATGACAGTGGATCTCAAGTTAAAGAATTTGTGGAATGTCTACGAAATGGTTTTTCTGGTACAGCCCACAAGGGAACGGGCAATTCTGGATTTGGTGATGTGTAATGAGGTAGACTTGATTAGGAGTATAAGGTGAAGGAACCCCTAGGGGGCAGTGACCATATTATGATAGAATTCACCCTGAAGTTTGAGAGAGAGAAAGTGGAATCATATATAATGGCATTCCAACTGAGTAAAGGTAACTATGAAGACATGAAGAAAGAGCTGATCAGAGGTGATAGGAAGGGGACCCTAGCAGGGAAGACAGTGGAGCAGCAAAGCAGAGGTTTCTATGGGTAATTCGGGAGGCACTGCAGAAATTCATCCCAAGTAGAAGAAACATACTAAGGGGAGACCAAGGCAATCATGGCTGACAAGGGAAGTTAGTAATAGCATAAAAACAGAAGAAAATGCATACAATAAGGTGAAGATTAGTGGAAACCCAGAGGATTGGGAAGTTTTAAACTACAGCAGAGGACAATTAAAAAAACAATAAGGGGGAGGAGATGAAATATGAGAGTAAGTTAGCGAGTAATAATAAAGAAAATTGTGAGAGGTTTTTCAGATATCTAAAAAGTAAGAAAGAGGCAAGAGTGGACATTGGACCGCTGGAAAAGGACGCTAGAGAAGTAGTAATGAGGAACAAAGAAATGGCAGAGGAACTGAAGAGGTACATTGCATCAGTTCTCACGTTGGAAGGCACCTGCAGTATACCAGAACCTCAAGAGAATTGGTGGGAAAGAGGTTGGTGTAGTAGCTAACACTAAGGAGAAGGTGCTAGGGAAACTAAAAGGTCTGAGGGCAAATAAATCATCTGGACCGGATGGGCTACACCTCAGGGTGCTGAAGGAGATAGCCGAGTACAGGCATTGGTGGTGATCTTTCACGAATCACTGGAGTCAGGCAGGGTCCCAGAGGACTGGAAAATGGCAAAGGTAATACCCCTGTTTAAGCAAGGAGGGAGGAAAAAAAATCTAGAAACTATAGGCTAGAGATAATGGGAACTGCAGATGCTGGAGAATCCAAGATAACAAAGTGTGGAGCTGGATGAACACAGCAGGCCAAGCAGCATCTTAGGAGCAAGAAAGCTGACGTTTCGGGCCTAGACAGGTCAGCTTTTGCGCTCCTAAGATGCTGCTTGGCCTGCTGTGTTCATCCAGCTCCAAACTATAGGCTAGTTAGCCTGGGTGTTGGTAAAATTTTAGAGTCCATTTTTAAGGATGAGTTTGCTGTGTGCTTGGAAGTGCATGGCAAGATAGGGCTGACACAGCATGGCTTCATCAACGATAGGTCATGCCTGGCAAATCTGTCGGAATTCTTTGAGTAGGTAATGAACAAGTTAAACAAAGGAGTTCAAGTGCATATGATCTATTTGAATTTCAGAAGGCCTTTCACAAGGTCAACAAAGGAAACTGTGAAATAAGATAAGAGCTCATGGCGTTGCGGAGAAGGTACTGGCATGTATGGAGGATTGACTGACTGGCAGAAGGCACATAGTGAGAATATAGGAATCTTTTTCAGAATGACAGCCGGTGATAAGTGGATCCATGTTGGGACCACAACAATTGACATTATATATTTATGATCTGGACGAGGCAAGTGAGGGCTTTGTTCCCAAATTTGCAGATGACGCAAACATAGGTGGAGGGGCAGGTAGTGTTGAAGAAAGGGGGAGACTGCAAAAGGATTTAGACAGGCTAGCAGAGTGGCCAAAGAAGTGGCAAAGTGTGAAGTTAAAGTGGTAAGAGTAGAGGCATAGTCTGTTTTCTCAATGGGGAAAGGCTTCAGGAATCTGAAGCATGAAGGCACTTGGTTCAGGATTCTCTTAACATGCAGGTTCAGGTGGCAGTTTGGAAGGCTAATGCAATGTCAACAATCATTTCAATAGGGTTAGAATACAAGAGCAGATAAATACTTCCAAGACTGTATAGGCTCTGTTCAGACCACATTTTGGAATATTGTGGGCAGTTTTGAGCCCTGTATCTAAGGAGGCATGTGCTGGCATTGGAAGAGGTCTAAAGGAGGTTACCAGGATGATCCCATCAGGTCATAACTGGCAAAGTATGAAAGTCTCTGTTGTCAATCCTATGTGAAGCTACAATAGACAAGCTTGGCAAAAGGACGGGATAGAAGAACACATTGCTGTTCCTTGGCTGGGCCTTCCTTGATCTTTTAGCATTTAATCATTTCTGCCTTTTGAATGATGAATTAAGGTGAAGAGACATACTTCTACTTAGGAGTAAGAAATTGTGATTGTGAAACATTGTGAATAGAGCTAACACATTCATCTGCATTGTAAAGAACATCTCTGATGGAATCTAATTTTAAATTACCACTATCAGATCCTTCCAACCATTTGTCAAGATTATTAATTAAATCACTTTAGAATTCCCCTGAATGCTGACCTCTTTGGTTAAATCTTGCTCTTTCAAGAATTTTATCAGTTCTGAGGTTGAAATAATTATCACAGGTTTTCAGCACCTTTTCGAATGTGTCTATTGCTTCATTTGCACATTAGTGAACTATAACATCATCTGTGCCCAATTCAGCACTAAACCAGATTTATATATCTAGCTTCATAATTAGTATAAAGTTCATAAGCTGTTATAAACCTAAATAATATTTTCTCCACATTGTGAAATTTTATGGTTTATTTAGTGCATCGCTGGAATTAAGCCTTCCCAGAAATGCCATTTCTGATGTCATGGCCTCCTAATAATTTTACATATTTTATTGCTTTAAGAATTTGTATTTTCCAGGATTGCCCATTCTGCCATACCTTGAAGTTATACTGGAGGGTTTTCCTAGAAATTATGGCTCAAATTGAGTATTCTCATCTTTACAAAACTGTACTGGAGGATTTATGCCTTTACATAGATACCATAAAGTCTTCTGAAAATTTTCCCTTTTAGACCAGAAATGCTCATGTCTTTAATTTCCCCAAAGTTCGTGCAATTTTCATTGCTGACTTTGCAATGCCCCTCACTCTCCAATCCTGGATTATGGATTCTGTGTTGCCCCTGTTATAGAACATAGAACATAGAACATAGAACATAGAACAGTACAGCACAGAACAGGCCCTTCAGCCCACAATGTTGTGCCGACCATTGATCCTCATGTATGCACCCTCAAATTTCTGTGACCATATGCATGTCCAGCAGTCTCTTAAATGACCCCAATGACCTTGCTTCCACAACTGCTGCTGGCAACGCATTCCATGCTCTCACAACTCTCTGCGTAAAGAACCTGCCTCTGACATCCCCTCTATACTTTCCACCAACCAGCTTAAAACTATGACCCCTCGTGCTAGCCATTTCTGCCCTGGGAAATAGTTATGTTCATTATTTTTCAAATTAGGTAGTGTGGTATCTATGCACGACAGCGCATTTACTTATTCACTCGTGAGACATGGGTGTCACTAGCTGGCCAACGTTTATTGCCCATCTCTAGTTGTCCTTGAGATGGTGGTGGTGATTTTCCTTCTGGAACTGTTGCAGTCCATGTGTTATAAGTTGACTCACAACGCTCTGTGGAAAAGAATTCCAAGATATTAATCTAACAACAATGAAGGAATTAGGATATATTTCCAAGATGACATGGTGAACGACTCAGTGACAAGCTAGTAGGTGATGATGTTTCCATGTATCTGCTGCCTTTGTTCTTCTAGATGGAAGTGCTCACAGATTTGGAAGGTGCTGTTTAAGGATTTTGGTGAATTTCTGCAGTGCATCTTGTAGATGGTGCATTCTGCTGCTAACATCAGTGGTAGAGGGCGTAGATGTTTGTGGATATGATGCCAATCACATGGGCTGCTTTGTGCTGGATGGTATTGAGCTTCTTGAGTTTTGTTGGAGCTGCACCCATCCAGGTAAGTGGAGAGTGCTCCATCATACTCCTGACTTATGCTTTGTAGACGGCGGATAGACTTTTGGGAGTGAGGAGGTGAGTTACTTGCCACAGTATTCCTAGCCTCAGACCTGGTCTCACAGTTACTGTATTTATGTGGCAAGTGTAGCTGAAGTTCTTCCCAGGATGTCGATATGGGAAATTTTTGATGATAACACCATTGAATGTCAAAAAGTGATGATTAGTTTGTCTCTTAGTGGAGATGGTTATTGTGTGGCATTTGTGGGGGATGGCACTGTAGTTCAGTGGATAGCATCGCTTGCCTCAAAGCGCTAGGGACCTGCATTTGATTCCAGTCATCAGTGACTGTCTGTGTGGGGTTTGCACATTCTCCCTGTGTCTGAGATAATAAAATGTGAGGCTGGATGAACACAGCAGGCCAAGCAGCATCTCGGGAGCACAAAAGCTGACGTTTCGGGCCTAGACCCTTCATCCCTGTGTCTGAGTTGGTTTTTATCTTGGTGCTCCAGTTCCCTCCCACAGCGTAAAAATGTGCAGGCTAGGTGGATTTGCCATGCCAAATTGCCCCATAGTGTATCCTTTACCACCAGAGGTCTGAACATCCTTGACCATTGCTATACAACCATAAAAGATGACCACCACTCCACCCCCATCTGTATTTTGGAAAATCAGATCACAATGCTATGCACCTCCTTCTGGTTCTCAAGCAGAAATTGAGATGTGAGGACCCCCTACTGAAAGTAGTGTGGTGTTGGTCTGAGGCAATGGAAGGGCTTCTGTGGGACTGGTTAAAGTTGGGGGACTGGTCCATATTCAAAAACTGAGCGGCCAACCTAAACAAGTATGGCACTACCATAACAGACTTCATTAGTAATCGTGTGGAAGATTGCATGCTGAAGCAGTTAATCCAAATGTTCCCCAATCAGAAACCATGGATGAAATGGGAGATCCACTCCCTACTGAAGCCCAGGTCTGAGGCATTCAAGTTGCGTGACCCTCACCTATGCAGGTGATCTGGTTGCAACCTTTGTAAGGCCATCAGGGAAACCAATAGGTAATACCAAGCTAAGGTTGAGAGCCAGACTAACCACACAGACACCCATCGTTTGTGGCAAGGTCTACGTGGCCAAATGGGCTACAACTCAGAGTTGAGCAGAACTACAGACAATGGTACATTCCCTACCCAATGAGCTTCATGCATTCAATGCTCACTTTGAACAGAAAGGCAGTGAAACAATGTCACCTATCCCATCAGCCTCGGGTGAGGAACCTATACCCTAAGTCACCGCCACAGACATCAGGTCAACCTTCTTAACGATGAAACCACATAAGATAACTGGTCCAGATGGTGTCCCTGCCCATGCACACAGAATCTGTATGGGTCATCTGGTAGGAGTATTTGCAGATGTCTTCAACCTCTCCTTACTATGATCTGAAGTCCCCACCTGTTTGAGAAGACCACCATCATCCCAGTGCCTAAGAAAAGTCAAGCAGTGTGCCTGGTGGCTCAGACATCCATGATTATGGAGTGCTTTGAGAGGTTAGTCATGGCTCATATCAACTCCAGTCTCCCAGGTTGCCTTGATCTGTTGCAATTCACCTACTGGCGCAACAGGTCCCTGCAGATACCATCTCCCCGACCCTACATTCATCCCTAGGACATCTGGATCTATGTCAGTCTGCTTCTTATTGACTACAGTTCTGCCTTCAACACAATAATTCAAATAAACTCACTTCCAAGTTCCAGGATCTGGATCTTTGCTCCGCCCTCTGTGACTGGATTCTCGAATTCCTGACCAATAGACCACAGTCTGTAAGGATAGGCGACAACACGTCCTCCACAATAATCCGCAACAACTGTACGCAGCAAGGCTGCATACTCAGCCCACTCCTCTACCCCTTGTACAAACATGACTGTGTGGCCAAATTCTGCACCAACTTCACTTACAGGTTTCTGAAGACACCACTGTTGGAGGTTTGATCTCAAATAACAATGTTACAGAGTACAGGAAGGAGTTAGAGTGCTTAATGGCGTGTTGTAATGACAACAATCTCTTCAGCATATTTTATGAAAGTGCTCTATTGTTTTAGTCATTCAGTCATAGAGCCATGGGTATACAGCATGGAAACAGGCCCTTCAACCCAGCACATCCATGCCAGCTAGGTTTCCTCAACTGAACTAGTCCCATTTGTCTGCATTTGCCTTATATCCCTTTCCTGTCCTTCCCTATCCACGTATCTGTCCAAAACTTTTTAAATATTGCGAATGTACCTACCTCTACCTTTTCCACAGGCAGCACATTCCAAAGGAAAGTTTACCTAGACACATCATTCTGGGGACTGCCCTGAGGCGATATCTTCAAGATAGTGGCAGAGTAGGATAGTCCAGCCAGAGCTCATCTGCTCCACCCATTCATTTTCTTCTTCTCTCTTTCTTCTTTTCTCTTTGCTTGAGTGCTTATTTAAAACTTTTAACTTTTAAACAGATTGGTGCTGCCACGGGAAGGCAAGTCCCAGATTGGTGCTGTCATGGGGAGGCGAGTCCCGAATCAGTGCTGTCGTGGGGAGGCGAGTCCCAGATCGGTGCCATCAATGAGAGGTGAGTCCCAGATCAGTGCCATCAATGAGAGGTGAGTCCCAGATCAGAGCCGTCATGGGGAGGCAAGTCCAGACCTGGTACAGTCTGGAGGCTTGGTGCTGGCATGGACTGGGGAGAAAGGACCGTAAATCGTATACTGTTTTTACCTTTTAATTTTATGCTTTTATAGCTTATCTTTTCAATTTTGTACCAAAAAGTTAAGTATCTGTACCTAGTTGTAACTAAAATAGTGTCATAAGTCATGACATTTCAAACTTTTCACTGCACTCATTCAAGCACACGTGCAGTTCTGTAAAATATTGTTCTTTCAACAATTTTATTTGTTCTATTATTTATATAATTGTATAGAACTTCTATTTTATCAGAAGTATCAGTTGCACCTTTTAAACTTGACCAGCTATAATATCGCCAACTGCTGTCACAGCCTGAGACAAAACGGTGTTTACTTGTTCAGCTTGCATTATGTTCATGATTTATTAATTAGATCTACATTCCACCAATTACTGAGGTGAAAATTGAATATATGACCTCTCCGCCCCCAAGAGAAATCCTCTGAATTATTAGTCCAGTTACATTACCACTACGCTGAGACCTTTTTTGGTCCTTTTCTGAAGCTATAATCAGATGAGAACGGGAGAATGAATGTTACAAATGAACGGTCCCAACCACACCCTGATCCATCAGAAGTGTTCACTGAGAAATCATGATTGAGCAACCCCCATAAACACCCATCACATGATTTTCCATTCATTAATTAACAAATGGTTTAGTCAGAAACCATTGCCTTTTTATGGATAAGAATGGATTAACTATTTAAAGTAGAACAGAGCTATGGAAAAGCAGCAAAACTGTGGAATTCACCTGAATCATTCCATCAAAATGTCAGCCCAGACACAAATATTACCTTTTCATGAATTTTACTTGTTCTCGGACTTAATTAGCTGTCAAAAGCATTTGTTTCATCAAAAGTATCTGTTGCTGCTTTTATGGACTTAGCAAGCTATGACATCTCCAACTGTTGTCCCAATTGAATACAAAAGTGCATTTACTTGTTCAATTCGCTTTACAAGGTTTATTAATTGAATCTGGGGTCCACCAGTTGCTCTGGTGGGATTTGAACTTACTGAATAATTTCCACCTGTGTTAGAACATAGAACATAGAACATAGAACATTACAGCACAGTACAGGCCCTTCAGCCCTCGATGTTGTGCCGACCTGTCGTACCGATCTCAAGCCCATCTAACCTACACTATTCCATGTACGTCCATATGCTTATCCAATGACGACTTAAATGTACCTAAAGTTGGCAAATCTACTACCGTTGCAGGCAAAGTGTTCCATTCCCTTACTACTCTCTGAGTAAAGAAACTACCTCTGACATCTGTCCTATATCTTTTACCCCTCAATTTAAAACTAAGCCCCCTCATGCCCGCCATCACCATCCTAGGAAAAAGGCTCTCCCTATCCACCCTATCTAACCCTCTGATTATTTTATGTGTTTCAATTAATTCACCTCTCAACCTTCTTCTCTCTAATGAAAACAGCCTCAAGTCCCTCAGCCTTTCCTCGTAAGACCTTCCCTCCATACCAAGCAACATCCTAGTAAATCTCCTCTGCACCCTTTCCAAAGCTTCTACATCCTTCTTATAATTCGGTGACCAGAACTGTACACAATATTCCAAGTGCGGCCGCACCAGAGTTTTGTACAGCTTCACCATAACCTCTTGGTTCCGGAACTCAATCCCTCTATTAATAAAAGCTAAAACACTGTATGCCTTCTTAACAGTCCTGTCAACCTGGGTGGCAACTTTCAAGGATCTGTGTACATGGACACCGAGATCTCTCTGCTCATCTACACTACTAAGAATCTTACCATTTGCCCTGTACTTTGCCTTCTGGTTACTCCTACCAAAGTGCATCACCTCACACTTGTCTGCATTAAACTCCATTTGCCACCTCTCAGCCCAGCTCTGCAGCTTATCTATGTCTCTCTGCAACCTACAGCATCCTTCGTCACTATCTACAACTCCACCAACCTTAGTGTCGTCTGCAAATTTACTAACCCATCCTTCTACGCCCTCATCCAGGTCATTTATAAAAATGACAAACAGCAGTGGACCCAACACCGACCCTTGCGATACACCACTAGTAACTGGTCTCCAGGATGAACATTTCCCATCAACTACCACCCTCTGTCGTCTTTCAGCAAGCCAATTTCCGATCCAAACTGCTATATCTCCCACAATTCCATTCCTCCGCATTTTGTACAACAGCCTATTGTGGGGAACCTTATCGAACACCTTGCTGAAATCCATATACACCACATCAACCGGTTTACTCTCATCTACTTGTTTGGTCACCTTCTCCGAGAATCACATTGGTTCCTATTAAAAGACAGAGTGAAAAAGTATTGCAACATCTTAGGAAGTGAGTTCACTTTCCATCATCTGCAAAACAAAATAATTAAGGAATTGTCAAGTAATCATAGAAGCCAATCTTTATCACTCAATCTCCCACAGATTCAATTAGCACTGTCTCATTTACACCTGGCATGATTACAAAGAAGTAATATTGAGCATAAATTAATCCAAAATCCTTCAATGCTGAATAATTACTGCACCAATACTCCTAGTACATGCTTCTGACACATGAAGTACAATCCTGGGAGCACAAATTAATCTCCAAGCAATGAAAGCAATTCGTAACTCAATGGTACTACTCATGCAAAAAAAAACACTACTTTTCCCAGAGTTAAGAGTCCAATTTCATAACATCATAGAGTCTTACAGCACAGATACAGACCCTTCTGTCCAACCAGTCCACACAGAAAATAATCCAAAACTAAATTAGTCCCACATGCATACGCTTAGCCCATATCCCTCCAAATGGTGCTTATTCATATACTTATCGAAATGTCTTTTAAATATTGTAACTGTACCCACAGCTACGACTTCCTCTGGAAGCTTACCCCATACTCAAACCACTCTCTGTATAAAACAATTGCCCCTCATCTCCTTTTTAAATCTTCCTTCATCACCCTTAAAAATAAGCCCCCTAGTTTTGAAATTCTCCACCCTAGGGAAAAAGATACCTGCCATTCACCTTATCTGTACCTCTCGTGATTTTCTAAACCTCTATAAGCTCATCCCTCAACCTCCTACATTCCAGTGAAAAATGTCCCAGCCTTTCCAGCCTCTCCTTATAATTCAAACATTTTTGACTAAAAATCTGGTATTCATACAGATGACAAGTTTGAATTACTAATGCTATAGGTAGGAACAAAGTAATCTGTTGGGAGGAGTAATTTATTCAAGAGGACATAAACTATATGGGATTGGGATCAAAGCCATAACTGCAACCCAACATTCCACACAATCAGCTTCATCCTGAAGCCAAGGTGAAACTCACATAATGAAGAAAAATCTTCTTTGAACTACCTAGCCTTAAACATCAAACACTGTGAGGATTCAGGTACAAGCTTTTGAGTCAATTAGTAGCTTGCTGCAGAGAACATATGTAGAAATATCTGAACAGCGGAATTATTGTCAATGTTCATCTCATTCACCTTCTGCCATTCTGGTGAGTCACATGATGCAATGATAATGGAGTTGTTGGTCAGTGACCAGCCTCCGTGAGATGACAATAGATGCAAACCTTTGATAAATTTTCCTAAACCTGTTATACAGCCTAATTTCATCTCTTTCCACTTTATGTATATTGCCTTGGATACTTTTTAACATTAAAGCTGCGTCAGAAATGCTGATTGCACAATAATAAGCTCGCACTTTGGGTCATTTTCCTCTCATTAACAGCCAATCAGAAAAGTAAGAAGGAGATGAGAGGAAAGATTAATTGTGCTCAGACCGTCAATTTTGCTGTTTTTCCACATATTTCAAAAACAGTTTAAAGACCGAATTTAGTGACTCCATTTGCACCTCCCACTCACCCATTGTCAACTGATGCTCTCTGCAATTATTAAGTATCCTTTGATCTTGCCTTTTGTGAAGACACATACATCAATATCGCATGTGGCCCTACACCTCTCACAATGAAAACAATGAGCTGTCTGTCGCAGTGCGCTGATGGTGCAATAGCAATAATTCACTGAGACAGGCTAAAAACAACTACTAAGTGCAAGTGTTCTGTAAGCTGTCTGAAAAATGAGATTCAACTCAATAATTCTGAATATGGTTGCTACACAACAGCTGTAAAATCTTGAAGTGAAAATGGTTCCAGTCACATACAGTCTGATTGAAACCATGAAAAAAGAATCAATTTCAGTCTTCTGAAGTCCCCTCAGCAATGGAACTATATCACCTTGTACTTTGGATGTGACTGATTCATTGGGAAAGAAAAGGAATTAATGAAGTCGCAGAGTCAGGCATGCAGCCATAGAGATTTATAGCCAGTCCAAAGTTTGCACATTCTCCCTGTGTCTGCGTGGGTTTCGTCTGGGTGCTCCGGTTTCCTCCCACAGTCCAAAGATATGCAGGCTAGGTGGATTGGCCATGCTAAATTGCCCGTAGCGTTCAGCGGTGTATGGGTTGTAGGGGGATGAGTCTGGGTGGGATGCTTCAAAGGGTGGTGTGGACTTGTTGGGCCGAAGGGCCTGTTTCCACATTGTAGGTAATCTAATCTAATCAACCATCTGTCTATTCTAATTCCATTTTCCAGTGCTTGGCCCATAGCTTTGCAAGGGCACATCTAAGCACTTCTTAAATATTACGTGTTTCTGCTTCTACTAATGCTGCAGGCCGCGAAATCTAGATTCCCACCACCTTCTGGGTGGAAAAGTTTTTCCTCTATGACAGAGACTTGGTTGAGAGAGGGACTGGACTGGTTGCTCAACTTTCTAGAGTTTCGTTGTTTTATTTGAGATAGAGAGGAAGGTAAAAAAAGGTGGAAGAGTTGCATTACTAATCAGGAAGAATGTAACATCTGCACACAGAGACAGCATACTGAGGCAACATACTGAGCTCAAAAATGAGATGGGTGCAGTCACTCTGATAAGATTATACTTTAGGCCCCCAAACAGACAACAAGGCATTGAGAAACAAACCTAACGACAGAAAATGGAAAGATGCAATTACAACAGATTTGTCATGGTGACTGACTTTAACTCCCCCAATACAGGCTGTGATCCCTTACAGCAAGAGTTTCAATGGAGCAGAATTCGTCAAGTGCATCCAAGTGAGTTTCTTGAAACGGGAAGTGGATAGTTCAACTAGAGGAGTGGTCATACTGGACCTTGTATTGGCTAATGAGCCGGGCCAGGTGATTGACCTTTCAGTGGGAGAGCACTTTGGAAACAGTGATCACAATTCTTTAGATTTTAAGATAGCTGTGAAAGAGTGAAAAGGTACTAAATTGTGGAGGATAAATTACGTCAGTATTAGGCAGGAGCTAAAGGGTGTTAATTGGGAAGAGTTGTCATTGGGCAAGTCATTGGAGACCTGTGACCAGTGGTGTTCCACAGGGATCTGTGCTGGGACCACTGTTGTTTGTGATATACATAAATGATTTTGTGGAAGGTATAGGTGGTCTAATTAGCAAGTTTGCATATGACACGAAGATTGGTGAAGTAGCAGATAGTGAAGGGCACTGTCAGAGATTACAGCAAAATATAGACAGATTGGAGAGTTGGGCAGATAAATGACAGATGGAGTTCAATCCGGGCAAGTGCGAGGTGATGCATTTTGGAAGATCAAATTCAAGGGGCGAACTATACAGTAAATGGAAAAGCCCTGGGGAAAATTGATGAACAGAGAGATCTGGGTGTTCAGGTCCATTGATCCCTGAAGGTGACAATGCAGGTCAATAGGGTGGTCAAAAAGGCATATGGCATGCTTTCCTTCATTGGGCGGGGTATTGAGTATAAGAGTTGGCAGGTCATGTTGCAGTTGTATAGGACTTTGGTTCGGCCACATTTGGAGTACTGTGTTCAGCTCTGTTCGCCACATTACCAAAAGGATGTGGATGCTTTGAAGAGGGTGCAGGGGAGATTCACCAGGATGTTGCCTGGTATGGAGGGTGCTAGCTATGAAGAGAGGTTGAGTAGATTAGGATTATTTTCATTAAAAAGACGGAGATTAAGGGGGGACCTGATTGAGGTCTACAAAATCATGAGGGGTATAGACAGGGTGGATAGCAAGAAGTTTTTCCCAGAGTGGGGGACTCAATTACTAGGGGTCATGAGTTCAAAATGAGAGGAGGAAAGTTTATGGGAGATATACGTGGAAAGATCTTTACACAGAGGGTGGTGGGTCCCTGGAACAAGTTGCCAGCGGAGGTGGTAGACGCAGACGCGACAGTGTCTTTTAAGATGTATCTGGACAGGTACATGGATGGGCAGGGAGCAAATGGACACAGACTCTTAGAAAATAGATGAAACGTTTAGACAGAGGATCTCAACTGGTGCTGGCTTAGAGGGCTGAAGGGCTGGTTCTTGTGCTGTAATTTTCTTTGCTCTTTGTTCTTGGTTCAAGTCATATTTGACAAGTGGGAATTGTTTAAAGATCTGCTGAGGAGAGTTCAGGGCCAGCATGTTCTAGTAAGGAGGAAGGAGAAGGATGGCAAGGTAAGGGACCCACGGATAGCAAGGGAGGTTGTGCATTTGGACAGAAAAGGTAAAAAGAAGCATATGTAAGGTTTAGGAAGCTAAAATTGGACAGAGCCCATGAGGAACATAAGGAAAGCAAAAAAGAACTCAAGCAGGGAATTTGGAGATCAAGAAAGGGCCATGAAATTGTCTTGGCAAGTAGGGTTAAAGAGAATCCCAAGGCATTCTATGCACACATTATAAACAAGAAGGTAACTAGGGAGAAGGTAGGACCATTCAAGGATAAAGGAGGAAATTTGTGCTTGGAGGTAGAGGACGTGGCTGAGATCCTAAATGAGCACTTTGTACCAGTATTCATCCAGGAGAAGGAAATGGAGGATAATGAGATTTGTGTGGAGCATGTGGATATGCTAAGGCACTTTGAGATCAAGAAAGAAGTGGTGTTGGGTCTCTTGAAGAGTATTAGGATGAATAAGGCTCCGGGGTCTGATGGTATTTACCCCTCACCCCCAAGTTATGGAGAGCAGCAGGAGAGGAAGTTGGCTGGGCCTTGACCAAGATCTTTGCATCCTCACTAGCCACTGAAGAGGTCCTGGAGGGCTGATGAACAGCTACTGTTGTTCCTCTGAAGGAAAGTAGAGAATATCCAGGAAGCTATAGACCAGTGAGTCTCACATCAGTGGTTGGGAAGCTATTGTAGAGAATTCTTAGGGATAGGATTTACATGCATTTGGAAAACTATGGCCTATTTAGGGACAGTCAGCATGGCTGATTAAATTTTTCCAGGAGTTGACAAAGGTGATTGACAAGGGTACAGCAGTGGATGTTGTTTACATAGATTATAGTAAGGCTTTCAACAAGGTCCCTCATGTTAGGGTCCTCCAGCAGATTAAGATGCTTGGGATCCACAGTGATTTGGCCGCATGGATTCAGAATTGGCTTGCCCATAGAAGTCAGATGGGTGTTGGTGGAAAGTTGTTTTTCTGGCTAGAGGTCCATGACTAGTAATGTTCCATAGGGATCCATACTGGGGCCTCTGCTGTTTGTGATTTATATAAATGACTTGGATGAAAATGTAGATGGGTGGGTTAGTAAGTTTGCAGACTATACAAAAATCGGTGGAATTGTGGATATTAAAGATGGTTGTGAAAGGATATGGCAGGATCAGTTGCAGATTTGGCTGGAGAAATGGCAAATGGTATTTAGTCTGGGTGAATGGGAGATGCTGCACTTTGGGAGAAAAAATGTTAAGGAAAGGTATACAGTTAATGGCAGGACTCTGAACAGCATTGATGTACAGAGGAAAGTGGCCACACAAGCAAATAGGTTGGTAAATAAAGCACATGGCATGCTTGGCTTAATTAGTTAGGGAATTGAGTACAAGAGTATGGACATTATGTTACAGCTTTGCTTTCATAGGACCTCACTTTGGGTACTGCGTTCAATTCTGGTCGCCACATTATAGGAAGGATGTGGAGGGTGCAGAAGAGGTTTACCAGGCTGCTGCCTGGATTAGAGGGTATCAACTATAAGGAAAGGCTAGGAAATCTCAGAACCAGAAACAGAAGTTGCTGGAAAAGTTCAGCAGATCTGGCAACATCTGTGAAGAGAAATCAGAATTAACGTTTCAGGTCCTGTGACCCTTCCTCAGAACCTCTGTCTTCACAGATGCTGCCAGATCTGCTAAATTTTTCCAGCAACTTCTGTTCTTGTTTCTAATTTATACATCTGTAGTTCTTTTGGTTTTTATTTAGAAAGACATGGGTTGTTTTCTCTTGAGTGGCAGAGGCTGTGGAGAGACTTAATAGAAGTTTATTAAACCCCATGTATAGATAGGGTTGATAGTCAGAATGTTTTTCCCAGAGTTGAAATGTCTGATACTAAGGGGCATGCATTTAAGGTGACGGGGGGAAAGGTCAAAGGAGATGTGAGGAGCAAGTTTTTTACACAGAGTGGTAGGAGTTTGGAACACACTGCCAGGAGTGGTGGTGGAGGTGGATACAATAGGGATGTTTAACAGACTTTAAGATAAGCACATGAATAGGCAAGAAATGGAGGGATAGGGACCCAGCAAAAGGGATTTATTTAATTTGGTATCATGTTTGGTACAACATCGTGGACCGAAGGAACCGTTCTTGTGCTGTACAGTGCTCTGTTCTCTGCACCCTCTCGAGCGCTGTCATATTCCTCCTATAATGTGGATTCCAAAACTCCACAAAATGCTCTAGCTGTGGTGTAATCAACATTTATATATTATGTCATCTCAATAGGGGATTGGCACATTCCGAACAAATTGTCATTGGTGCATGTCTGTGAGGCATATAAATGTAGGTCCACGAAGTGTTCACTCCTTCTGGCGGTGTCATACGCGATACTGGGCTGGGTTTATAGTTATTTCTTCAACAGGTTGCAGAGTTCTATCACAGTGTTCTGCTACAGTCTTATTTCCTGAACCTTAGCTCACAAGCCAATTCCAGACATCACTGACCTGGGTTGGTCCATATGTTGACCAGAATTCTCATCTGATAAGGTTACCAATCCATGTGTTTTTTTTAGTCCCTTTCACCCTTTTGGTTTCAATGGAAAGCATGAGCTCATGAATCGAGAAGAGGGAAAACTGCAGCCAAGGTGTACGACAGCAGCTGAAACCGACTGTCTGCTGGACATGTCACCCTCTCACCGTGCCACACGGCAGCCCCTCCACTGCTTCTTCTTGGTCGTCTTCAGCCAAGTGTATTCACAGTGGTTCCCTGAATGCATAAACCAATTCCAATAGCTTCTCACTTGCCTTTCTGGCCTGCCTGGACTGAAGCGAAAGAGCCTACAATATTTTTGGACTGCCAGTGACGAACCATTGTCTCCTACCCCCTGCCGAAGAAACAGATTTCAAGTATCAATTACACTATTTTCAACAAGATAAGCAAAATGACTGCGGAAATACTGCTGACTAGGCATGTCAAGCCGGCAGAGTAATATGTGTGCTCATTACTCACGCACTAGGCAGAAACAGCATGGTGTTTCTAAAGTGGCACCAACAATCATTTTCTGCTTAGCAGATGTTGACCACCTCATCAATCTGACAGCAAAATTGCAATCCTTTCTTCATCATTTAGTCGAGATTCTACACTGTCACTCAGGAGATTGAATTGACTGAATTAATTACAGTCCTCTTTCTAAAATAAGCTCTGCATTTTATATTTGGAATGCAATGGTGCCAGTATAATTTCTATTAAAAAAAAACAAGGCCAATTGTTTGCATGTCACCAAACTGATTATCTTTTAAAAACAGAATTTGAAATTGCAATCTCTATATAAGCTGGTCTTGCATTTAGCCTGTTGACTGTATGTATGTTATTCAGAATCATCGCAGGCAACAAGTGGTTTTATAGGAATCAGTAAATGCATGCAGAATAAGGATTACACTGCTATGGGATACTTGCAAATTATGTCAGGTGATAATTCTTTATAACTCAGAAACTTATTTCTTTAACATTACCAGGTCCAAACACATAACACACGGTTCTATTGGCTGTTTGGTTTTGAAAAGGTTAAAAATGAGGATTGCCTTTCGCACTGTCTGATATAATGGTATTATAAAGATTGTGTGGGGGCAACAAGTCTGTATCACAAAAGAGACAGACGTATCATTTAGGTTTCCTTCATAGTCTTTGTAACATTCCCCATCACACCAATGCAACTTGTACCTGATTGCTTTGATGCAAGAAACTACATCTTGTTTAAGGCCAGGCAGGAATGCTGTTGTTTGGAGGTAGGTCTAAGTGAGCAAGCTCTGAGAGAGCAAGCCAGCAGTCCTGAGATGCAACCTCATCCAATCATCATTTATGATTATTTGGAAAAGCTCAGTTTAATTAGAAATAGTCAGCATGGCTTTTTGTGGGGGAAGGTCATGCCTCAAATTCCTTACTGAATTTTACGTATATTAACTGTCCCTGCGCATAAAGTATCCTTGCAGCAGCCTTTCAATGCTTGTTGTCAGTGCACCCTGAAAATGCAGATTTCAACATCTTAAGCATCTTGCCGGTGGATCAGAGGTTTGTGAGGGATTGCCAATGCCCATGAATTGAGGGGTGTGGAGCTAGTACCCTGATATGGTGTTGCGTGATGAACAATATGGAGGCTCTTTGCAACCAGCGGTGAGCTGACATTGCCAGGTACCCGCTCAGAAATCCATGTCAAGAATTCTCAACATCAAGTTTGTTCAGTAAGACACAAAACTGAAAATTAATGAGGCAAGTCGTGGCATTAACAAGGCATTGAGCAAGCAATAATTGCCCGTAATTGGCAACTCAGTGCTGATGAATAAGAAACCTGTCTCGCTGCTCAGCAGATACATAAAAGATGCAGTGAATTGCTCCCAATGTCTAACTATACATCACCAGACCCCTCACGGAATTCTGCCACAAGTCTGTCATTCAGGCTCCAGTGAGACTCCATGCATTATAAACATCTGCCCCAACAAGCTCCTTCATAATTCTAAAGGCCTGTTAGGCTTTGGGCGTTCGTACGCATAGTTACCTAATATAGGCAGTCAATCATTTTTACAACATTTTTAGATGGTTGATTAAGTTTGTTAAGTTGTGGTATGATTATACTATCTTTAAGAGGTGTCTTTTGTCCTTTTTAATGAAGAAACGTTGAGACAGGACTGGTCTGCTCAAAGTCAATAGGGCGAACAGTTTGTGAGGCCTTGGGTATTTTTTAATAAATTTGAAATAATCGAAGTATACTGGAAGGGTGGAATCAAGATTCCACAAAACCATTTTCTAGTTTTAGCCTTCAGTAGCAGTTGTTGGGGTCTTGAAACTGAATATCGGAGCTCTTAGTCCTCTCTCTGTTTTGCTAAAAGCTAGGATTCTCTTCCTGCTTCTAGAATTGCACATGATACCATCTGGTTTACTGAATTTGCCTTTGCCAAGGATGTGTTTATTGAATGTTACTATATTGGGATAATGAATCAGTCATAGTTAATATACGTAAAATTCAGTAAGGAATTTGAGGCATGACCTGCCCTTCAAAAAGCCATGCTGACTATTTCTAATTAAACTGTGCTTTTCCAAATAATCATAAATACTGTCTCTCAGAATCCTCTCCAATAATTGGCCTACCACAAAAGTAAGACTGACTGGTCTGTAATTTCCAGGATTATCCCTATTCCGTTTCTTGAACAAGGGAATGACATTTGCCACCCTCCAATCTTCTGGCACTACCTCAGTGGACAGTGAGGATGCAAAGATCATCGCCAAAGGGGCAGCAATCTCTTCCCTCACTTCCCATAGAAGCCTTGGGTATACCCACCTGGCCCAGGGGATTTATCTATCCTCATGTTTTTCAAAATTTCTAGCACATTCTCCTTCCTAATAACAACCTGTTTGAGCATATCTGCCTGTTTCACGCTGCTCTCACAAACATCAAGGTCCCTCTCACTGTGAATACTGAAGCAAAGTAATCATTAAGGACCTCCTCTACATCCTCTGACTCCAGGCACAAGTTCCCTCCACTATCCCTGATTGGCTCTACCCTCACTCTGGCCATCCTCTTGTTCCTCATATAGTATTGAAAGCCTTGATCCTTGATCCTTTCCTTGATCCCACCTGCCAACATTTTCTCATATCACCCTCTAGCTCTCCTAAATCCATTCTTCAGTTCCTTCGTGGCTACCTTATAGACTTCTAGGCCCTGTCTGATCCTTGCTTCCTCAACCTTAAGTAAACGTCCTTCTTCCTTTTGACTAGATATTCCACATGACTTGTCATCCAAGGTTCCTTCACTTTACCATCCTTTCCTTGCCTCAGTGGGACGAACCCGTCCAGTACCTAAACAGCCTCCACATTTCTGTTGTGCATTTCCCTGAGAATGTCTGATCCCAATTTGTGCTCCATAGTTCTTGCCTAATAGCATTGTAATCCCCCCTCCCCCAATTAAATACTTTCCCATACCATCTGCTCCCATCCCTCTCCATGACTATAGTAAAAGTCAGGGAGCTGTGATCACTATCACCGAAATGCACTCCCACCAAGAGATCTGACACCTGACCCGGTTCATTGCCGAGCACCAAATCCAATATGGCCTCCCCCCAGTCGGTCTATCCACATATTGAGTCAGAAATCCTTTCTGGGCTCACCTGACTAAATCTGCTCCATCCAAACTATTTGCACTTAGGAGGTTCCAGTCTATATTAGGGAAGTTGAAGTCACCCATGACAACAACCCTATTACTTCTGCACCTTACCACAATCTGTCACCCTGTCTGTTCCTCAGTGTCTCTGTTGCTGTTGGGAAGTCTGTAGTAAACTCCCAATAAAGTGACAGCTCCTTTCCTGTTTCTGACTTCCACCCATACTGACTCAGTAGAGAAACCCTTCTCCATGACCTCCCTTTCTGTGGTTGTGTCACCGTCCCTGCTTAGCAATGCCACTCCCCCACCTCTTTTACCTCCCTCCCTATTTCTTTTGAAACATCTATACCCCGGAACACTGAACAACCATTTCTTCCCCTGTGTTATCCAAGTCTCCATAATGGCCACAACATTGTAGTTCCAAGTACTGTTCCATGCTCAAAGTTCATCACTCTTATTCCTGACACTTCTTGCATTGAAGTAGACACATCTCAACCCATTGCCCTGACTGCCACTTTGCCCTATGAACTGCTTATCCTTCCCCATAGACTCTCTGCTTGTTCTATCTATCTGTCTGAAGTTTAGGAATTTAATTTGTTTCGGTATTGGTGGCATTGCTGATAAGAAATCAGTAGCTTGATTAAGAATTATTGAAATAGGTGAAGCTTTCAGCCTGATAACAGCATGTTTTTAAAGGCCTGTTAGCTCAGTTGACTAGATGGCGTTTCTTTGGTTCAAAAGAATGCCCTACAACACGAGTTCAGATCTTGCTCTGACTGAGGCCAATGTGTTGAGACATTAATTCTCCAGGAAACAGGATGACCAAACATAGGGTATTGGATAGTGGAAGACAAAGGAACAGTATGAATGAAGCAGAGGGAGACCGAGACAGTTGCCGAACTGAACCTTCTACCATCTTGTTAGCTGACATTGAGCAATTGTGGAGGTTAGACCGCTTTCATATTTAGATGCAGAACAATGAGATGCACACCCAAAAACTTAATTCGCAAAATTTAAAGAAATCTACAAGGACAAACCAGGGTGTACAGCTTGAGCCATGCATGATGTGCATGTGAGAGAATGTTTTCCTATGAAACAGCATCCTTATCACTTAGGTCAAAGAAACAGTCCCAGGTGAAAATAGAAGACCAATGCATGCTGATAAAACCACCTAAGGGTCTGGGTTCAAGTCTGACATGCCCAGGTTGTGTGTCCAAACAAATTGATTAAAATAAATGGAAAACCAAGTAATGGAACCCCTTCCAAGCAGCTGGAGTTCCCCATTTGTATTTGTGTCTAAGCTGATATTTTAACCAGTTTCTGCACAGACGACAGAAAAATTAACACAGTAATACTGGCATATTCCAAACCTATTCTTCCTTCAGAAGATTGTATTGACAAAGTTGGTTGTGCTGTATTTCTTACCAAAATAGATTTGTTAAATAGACAATAGACAATAGGTGCTGGAGTAGGCCATTCGGCCCTTCGAGCCAGCACCACCATTCATTATGATCATGGCTGATCATCCACAATCAGTATCCTGTTCCTGCATTATCCCCATAACCCTTGACTCCGCTATCTTTAAGAGCTCTATCTATCTCTTTCTTGAAAGTATCCAGAGACTTCGCCTCCACTGCCTTCTGGGGCAGAGCATTCCATATATCCACCACTCTCTGGGTGAAGGAATTTTTCCTCAACTCTGTTCTAAATGGCCTACCCCTTATTTTTAAACTGTGTCCTCTGGTTCTGGACTCACCCATCAGCAGAAACATGCTTCCTGCCTCCAGAGTGTCCAATCCCTTAATAATCTGATATGCCTCAATCAGATCCCCTCTCATTCTCCTAAACTCAAGTGTATACAAGCCCAGTCGCTCCAATCTTTCAACATATGATAGTCCCCCCATTCTGGGAATTGACCTCGTGAACCTACGCTGCACTCCCTCAATAGCAAGAATGTCCTTCCTCAAATTTGGAGACCAAAACTGCACACAATACTCCAGGTGCAGTCTCACCAGGGCCCTATACAGCTGCAGAAGGACCTCTTTGCTCCTATACTCAATTCCTCTTGTGATGAAGGCCAGCGTGCTATTAGCTTTCTTCACTGCCTGCAATACCTGCATGCTTGCTTTCATTGACTGATGTACAAGAACACTTAGATCACGTTGTACGTCCCCTTTACCTAACTTGACTCCATTGAGATAATAATCTGCCTTCCTGTTCTTGCCACCAAAGTGGATAACCATACATTTATCCACATTTAACTGCATCTGCCATGCATCTGTCCACTCACCTAGCCTGTCCAAGTCACCCTGTATTCTCATAACATCCTCCTCACATTTCACACTGCCACCCAGCTTTGTGTCATTAGTTTCACAAGTTCCTTTAACACACCAAACTAGAGACATAATGGGCTATGTCACACTAAACAGTCTTCTCAAATACCGAGAGATACCATTCGAGCTAATAATGCCCCAATCATTTTCCTGAGACTAGTAAATCAAGTGGTCACCAGTGTCCTAGCTGTGTGGTTTACTTTGGTGGTGCAGCGTAACACAGTGACATTGGGATGTACCACTTGAAAGAACTGGAAGTTGTATTTGAAAAATTACACTCGGCCCAAGCCAAATTGTAAAAGCACAGATCGCCTACTTAGGGCATATAGCAGGGCAAGGACAAGTGCTGTCAAAAACAGTAAAGTATAAGCTGTGGTGGGATTCCCTGCAGCTAAAACAAAATGAGAAATTGTAAGGTTTTCAGGATGTATGGTATCTCTCACGGGTTTGTAGCAACCTCCAACTCTGTCGCTGCTGCACTGACAGATTTACTCCAAAAGAGGGCCAAAGTAATATGCTCAGGGGAATGTCAACCAGCTTTTGAGTAGCTTCAAGCCATTTTTATTTATGAATCTCTGCTTTTTAAAACTCTTCAACATAGAATCAATGCTAGTGACTGGGTGTGTAGAGATGATCCTGTTAAAAGATGATGAGTCAGACGTAGCGAAACCAGTGTGATACATTCCCAAAAATCTAGATCAACAGCAAAATGGATACTCTATGGTGGAAAAAGAAACCCTGCGTTGGCTCTTCAATACTTTGAATTATATGCACATCATGGTTGCATAAAATAGACACTGGTATGTATTAATTACAGCCCCATTGTGTTTGTGCAGACATTCAAAATCCAAAATGATAGGCTGTTTCAGTAGGATGTGAACGCAGCTGAATGAATTAAAGATTGTCCATATTGCAGGGAAATCTCATATAATTGCTGATGCTTTGTCAAGAATGTGACTTTGTTTGAAAAACAAGTGGATGTAGTTTATATGGACTTTCAGAAGGCTTTCAATAAGGTCTACTGAAGTAGTTAGCATCTAAAGTTGAAGTGCAAGAGATTAGGGTTAGTATGCTAACATGGATACACAACCGGGTGATACACAGGAATCAAACAATAGGTTTAAATGGGTCTTTTTCTGATTGGCAGCCAGCAACTAATGGGTAATGCAGAGATCAGTGCTTGTACCTCGCTATTCAGAAAATATGTTAATGATTTAGAGGAGGGAATTAAATGTAACATCTCCAAGTTTGTAGATGACATAAAGCTGGGTGGGAGGGTGAGCTGTGAGGAGGGTAAAGTGACATTTCAGCATGATTTAGTCAAGCTTAGTGAATGAGCAAAGGAATGGCAGATGAGGTACAATGTGGACCAAATGTGAGGTTATCCATTTTGGGAACAAAAACAGGAAGATAGGTATCTGAATGGCAATAGATTCGGAAAGGGGAAGTAAAATGAGACCTGAGTGTCCTTGTACATCAGTCACTGAAAGTAAGTGTGCAGGTTCAGCGAGCAATGAAGAAGGCACATGGTAAGTTGGCCTTCATGGTTAGAGGATTTCAGGAGTAGGGATATCTCATTGCAATTGTACAGGATCTTGATGAGACCACCTGGAATATTGTGTTAAGTCTTGATCTCCCTGGATGTCCTGGCTATGGAAGGAGAGTAGTGAAGGTTTACCAAACTTATTTCTGGGATTGCAGGACTGATATATGAGGACAGACTGGATCAGTTTGGACTATTCTTACTGGAGTTGAGAAAACAAAACAAATTTCACAGAAACCTATAAAATTCTAAATGCAGGAAGGATGTTCCAGAAACAGAACCAGAGATCACAATCTAAGAATGAGGAGTGGGTCATTTACATCTGAGGTAAGAAGCTTCTTCACCCAGAGAGTGGTGAGCCTGTGTAATTGTCTGCCTCAGAAAGCAGTTGAGGCAAAACATTGAATGCTTTCAAGAAGGAGTTAGAGATGGTTCTTGAAGCTAAAGGATCAAAGGTTATGGGCAGAATGCAGGAACAGAATACTGAGTTGGACGATCAGCCATGTTCATATTGAATGGCAGAGCAGGCTCGGGGTGCCTATGGCCTACTCCTACTTCCATTTTCTATGCTTCTGTGTTTCCCTGCATTAACTACATAACAAGAAGGTGTCAGAGATAATTGTGTAGGTAGGTGAAATGACAAGTGTGGATGAGAGGGAGTTATTGCATGTGTCTTACTTCATGTATGTATAAATATCTCATTTTTTGTTTTCATGTTGAAATGAAATGAATCTTAAAATGGTCTTCCATTTTCTCCAAGTGTTTAAGTGCGTGTTAACAGATTCATAGTTAAGAGTTGTGTTTTGAATGATTGTGGAAAAATGAATTATTTTTTAAGTTATCTAGATATTTTTAAGTGGTTCCTTTAATGTGAAATCAGCTAACACAACATTACTGGTCTTATTGCTGGACTTATTTTCTGGAGCTAAATTGCCTGAATTTAATGTCTACCAGAGAGCTGTTTGTCTGAACAGTTTTTTAAATGCATTTTCACACTGTTTGATTTTCAGTTATTTTTGTAAAATGCATTTCCACGCTGTTTGGTTTTCAGTTGCGGAAATGTTTGATAATAAGGTTGAGGATATGGTTTGTAGCTCATTTCTCTGTCATTCTGAAATACCCAAGTCATGTCATGAGGCCAGTATAAAATCTGATTGTCCACGTGAAAAGCATCTGGAAGACTTCTCAGCACTGTGATTCCTGAGAAGCTGAGACTGCCAAAGTCCCATTGACAACTGTATCTATCTACCACAAATAAAAACAGAAACTGCTAGAAAAGCTCAGCACGTCTGGCAGCATCTGTGGAGAGAGACAAAGTTAATGTTCCAGGTCACATAACCCTTTCTCGCTTGACCTGAAATGGTAACTCTGATTTCTCTCCACAGGTGCTCCCAGACCTGCTGAGCTTTACCAGCGACTTCTGTTTTTCTATCTGATTAACAGCATCCGCAGGTCTTTCAGTTTTTCATATGTATTTATGTGTGCTGGAAGTTTAAACTGACAGGCATTTGAACATTTCTTTTATTTATTCATTCCACATCTTGCACAATTTTCCCTTGAAGAACTAACCATTATTGGCCAAATTATATTTTACTCCCAAGGTGAACCTCATCAGACACAAATCAGGTGCAGAGCTGGATGAACACAGCAGGCGAAGCAGCATCAGAGGAGCAGGAAAGCTGACATTTCGGGCCGAGACCCTTCTTCAGAAATGGGGGCGGGGAAGGGGGTTCTGAAATAAATAGGGAGGGGGGAGGCAGGTAGAAGATGGATAAAGGAGAAGATAGCTGGAGAGGAGACGGACAGGTCAAAGAGGCGGGGATGGAACCAATAAAGGTGAGTGTAGGTGGGGACGTGAGGAGCAGATAGGTCAGTCCAGGGAGGAAGGATGGTTCAAAGGGGTGGGATGAAGTTAGTAGGCAGGAAATAGGGGTGGGGCTTGAGGTGGGAGGAGGGGAGAGGTGGGAGGGCTTGTTAGGGAGGCGGGGGAGAGCTGGGCTGGTTTAGGGATGCAGTAGGGGGAGGGGAGATTTTGAAGCTTGTGAAATCCACATTGATACCATTGGGCTGCAGGATTCCTAAGCAGAATATGACTTGCTATTCCTGCAACCTTCGGGTAGCATCGCTGTGGCACTGCAGGAGGCCCAGGATGGACATGTCATCTAAAGAATGGGAGAGGGAGTTGAAATGGTTCCCGACTGGGAGGTGCAGTTGTTTATTGCGAACCGAGCAGAGGTGTTCTACAAGGCGGTCCCCAAACCTCCGCTTGGTTTCCCTGAATGTACAGGAGGCCACAATGGGTACAGTTGATACAGTATACCACATTAGCAGATGTGCAGGTGAACATCTGCTTGATATGGAAGGTCATCTTGGGGCCTGGGATGGGGTTGAGGGAGGGGGTGTGAGGGCAAGTGTAGCACTTCGTGCGGTTGCAGGGGAAGGTGCCAGGTGTGGTGGGGCTGGAGGGGAGTGTGGAACGGACAAGGGAGTCGCGGAGAGAATGGTCCCTCCGGAAACAGACAAGGTTGGGGATGGAAAAATGTCTCTAGTGGTGGGGTCAGATTGCAGATAGCGGAAGTGTCGGAGGATGATGCGTTGGATCTGGAGGTTGGTGGGGTGGTATGTGAGGATGAAGGGAATTCTGTTTTGGTATTTTTTTATTTCGGGGAGGGGGTGTGAGGGATGAGTTGCTGGATATGCGGCAGAGACAGTCGAGGGCCTTCTCAACTACTGTGGGGGGGATGTTGCAGTCCTTGATAAACTAGGACATCTGAGATGTACGGGAGTTAATTGCCTCATCCTGGGAGCAGATGTGGTGGAGGTGAAGGAATTTGGAATAGGGGATGGCATTTTTGCAGGAAGGTGAGTAGGAGGAGGTGTATTCTAGGTAGCTGTGGGAAGCAGTGGGCTTAAAATGGATATTGTTTTCTAGGTGGTTGCCGGAGACGGAGACAGAGAGGTCCAGGAAGGAGAGAGAGGTACTAGAGCTGGTCCAGGTGAACTTAAAGTTGGGGTGGAAGGTGTTAACGAAGTGGATGAACCATTCGAGCTCCTTGTGGGAGCACGCGGCGGCGCCAATACAGTCATCAATGCAATGGACAAAGTCCACCGACTCCCACAGCTAATGTTGTACACTGCATCCGCTGTACCCGTTGTGGTGTCCTCTATAGCGGGGAAACCAAGCAGAGGCTTGGGGAATGCTTGGCAGAACACCTATGCTCGGTTCGCACTAAACTGCACCTCCCAGTAGCGAACTATTTCAACTCTCCCTCCCATTCCGCAGACGACACGTCCATCCTGGGCCTCCTGCAGTGCCACAATGACGCCACCCGAAAGCTTCAGGAACAGCATCTCATATTTCGCTTAAGAACGCTGCAGCCTCATAGTATCAATATGGACTTCATAAGCTTCAAAATCTCCCGTCCCCCCACCGCATCCCAAAACCAACCCAGCTCGTCCCCGCCTCCCTAACCTGTCCTTCCACCTATCCACTTGTCCCACCTCAAGCGCCACCCCCATCTCCTACTTTCTAACCTCATCCCGCCCCCTTGACCTGTCTGTCCTCCCTGGACGGGCCTATCTGCTCCCTACGTCCCCACCTACACTCACCTTTACTGGCTCCATCCCCACCTCTTTGGCCTGTCTGTCTCCTCTCCACCTATCTTCTCCTCTATCAACCTTCTACCCGCCTCCCCCCTCACCCTATTTATTTCAGAACCTCCTTTTCCTCCCCCATTTCATCTAGCTCTACACCTTTTTATCTCAGATTCTCCAGCATCTGCAGTTCCTGCTATCTCAGAGATAAATCAGTTTTGTCTCCCTTTCCATGTTTGTGTGTGTTGGATTATTTAGGGAAGTATACAGTTTTATTTTCATATTACAAGCTGTATGTATTGAGCAGTTTTGAATCTATATGGAATGAAATGTGTCTTTCTCCACAATAAAAGCTGACAAAATATTCATTTAGTATCTCTCCCATTTCCTGGGGTTCAACACAAAGACAACCTCCTTCATCTTTAAGAGGCCCATTGCTCTCTCCAGTTACCCTCTTGCTCTTATAGTATTTGTAGGATCTGTTTGGATTATCCTTAACGTTCTCTGCCAATGCTATCTTATATCCAGTCTTTGCCTTCCAGATTTCTCTCTTAAGAATGCCCCGTGCTCTTTGTATTGATTGAGAGATTAAATTGAACCTAGTTGTCTACATCTAAACAGTGAATCTCTTTTATTATTGATGTGAACCTCAATATCTTTATTCATCCATTGTTCCTTAGTCTTCCCAGCCTTACCCTTCACTCTAACTGGAACAAAATACCTCTGAACTCTTGTCAACACTCTTGAATGCCTCCCACTTGTCAGACATCCTTTTACATGTGAGCCATCCACTCCAATCAACTTTTTAAAGATCTTGTCCCATATCATTAAAAATGTCCTCACTCCAATTAAAAGCTTTAACTTTTATGGAAGACTTATCCTTTTCTATAACCAGTTTGAAACTAATAAAATTCTGATTGCTCAATCCAAAGTGTTCACCCACTTTTACTTCCGTCTCCTGTCCTGCCTTATTGCCGCAAAAAAGGTTTATTTTTGCTCCTTTACTAGTAGGAAAATCCACATATTGATAAAAAATACCTTGAGCAGATTTGTCAAATTATTCACCCTCCAAATCTTTAACTTTAGTGTAGTCCCAGACAATGTTTGGAAAATTAAAATCTCCCATTATTACAATCTTACTTTGCTTACGTATATCTGAGATCTCCTTACATTTTTTTTCTCAATTTCTCTCATTATTGGGGTGCTTATAGTATAATCCTGTCAAGGTGATCTTTCTTTTCTCATTTGTAATTTCTACCATATATTTTCACTGGATGACTTTTCACTAATATATTCTTTAATCAAAAATGCCACACCACCTCTTTTCTTACCTTGTTTTCTATCCTTTCTATAGCATCTAAAACCAGGGTCATTGAGCTGCCTGCAATGACCATTTCTCAGCCAAGTTTCTGTAATAGCTAAAGAACAAAAATAGAAGTTGCTGGAAGCTCAGCAGGCCTGGCAGTATCTGTGAAGAAAAAAATCAGAGTTAACATTTTGACCCTTCTTAAACATGCCTTGAGTTCATCAGCCTTACCTGTAAGACCCCCTACTTTGAAATAAATGCAATTTAGTTTTTCAGAGTTATTACGTACTCTGACTCTATCTTGACTTTCTTTGTCAGTTGACGTGCTCTTCTCACATTCAGAGCCTTCCCCATCAATCTTTCCATTTACACTGTTACTTAGAATTCCTCCACTCAGCTTCTCTGTCAGTATAAAGTCTCTCTTAATCGAATGAGCAAATCTCCCTACTTAGATATTAGTCCCTTACCAGTTGAGGTTAGATCCATCCTTTTTGAACAGGTTTTTCTATCCCAAAAGGCATTCCAATTGTCCAACAACCTGAATCCCTGAACAATACACTGGCTCTTCAGCCATTGATTAATTCCTTTAATCTTTTGTTCCTTCCCTAATTGAATTTGGCCTTGGGAGTAAACCAGAAATTGTAACTTCTAAGGTTTTATTTTTTACTCGTCTATCTGACCTTTTAAATTCACTCTGAACTGCTTTAATCTTTTCCCTAAAAATAATTTCCAGCTTCTCAATCTCATCTTTAACAATATGCTTGAAACATTTAAAAATGTCCTTAATCCTAACACCATGAAAGCAACAAACCATCCGAAATTTACACTCACGGCCACGGAATCGCCTGTCTATGCCCCAACAAGAGAGTTCTCTATAACAATAATTCTATTAAATCTAGTCAAGCACTGCCTAAAATGAGGATTGTTTCAAGTGTCCAATAACTGACTGGCCCTGCAAATTTCCTCAGAGAGACTATCCCCTTCAACTGTTCAACGGAATAGCTACCGGAGACTTTTGAATGATCTTTTTAACTTTCCTGACAGTCATCTGACTAATCCTGCTGAATAGTAACTTCTCTAAATCTACTAGCCATCTCAATCTGTACCTTATAAAATGCATTAATATGGGATATTACTATGTTGGGACAGTTAATTAGTAGTAGCTATTATTCAGTAATACCAAAAACTCTTAGACTGAAGAGCGTTCACAGAGTTCATCAAGGATACTTGGCCATTACAGAATGTTATGCAAAAGCAGAATAATCAATATTATGGCCAGGCATGCTACACTCAATGATTATTAATTGCATTTCATGTGCAATGAACAACCAAGAGAAAACGGAACCATTATTACCATCATGTTTTCCATCAAAGACATGGAAGCATTTAGGAATGAATTTATTTGTTTTTAAAGGCAAGAATTTCATCTTCATTATTATTATAGACTATTAATCAAGTTGGTATGAAATAAAACAGATACAGAAAACACAGCAGAGGCAGTGATAGAATTGCTCAAGAACTGGTGCAACATATACAATTCTGGATATTGTAGTTTCAGACAAGAGTCCAGAATTTGAAAATAAACAACTTAAGAGATTCACATATGATTACCATTTTATCCACATTACAGGTTCCCACTATAGTCAAGCCAATGAAACAGCTCACCGAGGAATCCATACAATCGAAGCATTACTAAAGAAGAATGCCAATGGCCTAATGGTGTTATCACTAGACTCTGAACCCAAAAACATTCTGGGGACCTGGGTTCGAATCCCACCATGGTCAAATTTGAATTCATTAAAATATCTGGAATAAGAATCTAATGATGAACATGAATCTATTGTTGATTGTCAGGAAAAGCCCATTTGGTTCCTTAATATCCTTTAGGGAAAGAAACTGCCATCCTTGCCTGGCCTGGCCTATGTGTGACTCCAGACCCAAAGCAATGGGACCAACTCTTAACTGCCCAGTGGGCAAAAAAGGATGGACAATAAATGCTGCCTAGCCAACAATGCCCTCATCCTGTTAACGAGTAAAAGGTAAGTAATTAAATTCCGGAACAGTCCCAGCAGATTGGAACGTAAGTCCTTTGTTCAAGAAAGTGTGAGACAGAAAGATGAAAACAAAGGCCAGTTGACTTAACTTCTGCCATTGGGAATGTGACGATACTATCACTTCAAGAGGTATCTGTTGTCTTTTTTTATGAGGGGAGGTTGAGTCAGAGGTAATAAAAACATAAATTGCTGGAAAATTTCAGCAGATCTGGCAGCATCAGTGGAGAGAAATCAGAGTTAGTGTTTCAGGTCCAATGACCCTTCCTCAGAACTGATGACAGAGGTGCCAGGGAGACTTTGCCAGTAAAGTAACCAGCTTGTGAGGCCTTGGTCTTTTTTTTAAGTTGAAACAATAGAAGCAGCCTAATGGGTGGGGACAAACTCCCACAGAACCATGATTTTCAGTTTTAGCTTTCAAATGTTTTGTGAGACAATCTATTTTTGCTGAATTTGCCTTTGTCAATGATGTGTTTGTAGAATATTACTATATTAGAACAGTTAAATAGTTATAGCTAATATATATTATAGTCAATACATATTATTTTGTTAAGCATTTTAATATTGTTATAGTTAAGCCAATTCTTTTCTTATTGTTTTATCTGTATTTTAACTGTAGTGTAAAAATAAAGTGTGTTTTCCTTAAAGTTGAATACTTTGACAAATCAAACTGTATCTGGAACACAAAACCTTACATTTAACTTTAAAATAAGAAAAGGTTAGTGCCTAGACTATCTTCTTAATATATTTTGACGGGGCTCAATCTGGTCCATAACAGGAAATACTGGAATTCTCTACTAAAGCAGTATGTTAGGGCAATTCAAAATGTCTCAATATAATTGGGCAGAGTAAACATGGTTTTGTGAAAGGGGAATCATGTTTGTCCAATTTATTCAAGTTTTTTTCCCCAGGAAGTAATAAGTGATATTGATAAAGGCAAGCATGCAGATGTGATGTACTTATCTTTCCAGAACAGATTTGATAAGCAGCCAGATAAATGCTTACTAAGAGACTAAGTGAGCAACTGCCAAGTGAGAAAGTGAGTAGTTCTAAGATGCAGCCTGGTCCAATCTCTGAGTTGTATCCCATTCCCTGCATGGCAAGTGTCCTTGTAACAGCTCTTCAGTGCTAGCTACTGGTGTGCCCTGCAGTTCAAGTCTGTGCTTCCTGAGCAGATTGCAAATGGATCAGAGAGGTGCCATGATGGTTGCGAAGCGTTGGATGCCAATGTCTGTGGATAAGGTGCATGTGTGTCAACAGTGCCTGTGAATCATGCCCTGAGATGTTGTTTTGTTGTTAGCAACATGGAAGTCCTTCAGAGCAAGCAGCAACCTGAATCTACTAGGTGCCCATTCTGGGTAGCACAAGATTTCTTTACGCCTACCTTGTGTGGCACATTTGATAAATAGGACACTGAATATTGATGAGGTGAGTGGGCTATCAACGAGGCATTTAGCAAGCAATAATCCCCCTAAATTGGCAACTCACCACTGCCTAGTGAGAAACTCTACTTATTACTTGGCAAAAACATAAAACATGGCACAAGAGTAGCAAAGTATGAAGGGATATGGGCCCAAAGGTAAGTATATAGAGTTAGCCCAAAGATTAACCATGATCTCATTGAATGGCAGAACAGATTTGACAGAGCTGAATGACCTACTCCTGTTCCTACATTCCTAAGATGCTTCAAGCATCAAGATAGGCCTCAGTGTAGCTTTCAGCTTATTCTGCCATAATTCTCACCATTGTCCACATTTCTCACACCCCTTTTTAGTTCACCCAATAATAATTTTACTGAAGTAGATTATACCTGTCTGCTATCACGCATTAATCTGTATTTTAAGACAAAATACTGCCTTATTATGACTGATTTATGGTTTTCTTCTAGCACCATAAACCAACTAGGACCTGAGAACCACTCAAGAAAGACCCTGGTGGCACAAATCTAGCCCAACAAAGTGCTGCTGATACACATCACATATAACATGACTCTGAAGAGTTTCATTTGAGAAAATGCAAATTAAATTGTTTGAAATGTAATGAAAAGTACATTACAATATTTCCAACTTTTACCATTGCTTCTTAATCCCAAAGCTTAGTGCTTTGAATGCACAATGTTTTCATCCTACACTAATTCCAAGTAATTTTAATTGCCCCTTCTGTTGAAACTAAAAAAGAGACAGAAGTCCGTTCAAACTAATAACACCCTTCATCAACATGAGCCCAGACCACCCCAACTATCAGAACCTAGGATGTGCATCGGAACCTGCAGAATTCCCAACCCACTGATCTCTGTGGAAAAGTGTCAAAGTGTTTGAACAATAGGTGCTCAGTTAGTTGCTCAGCAAATGTTGGACAGTTTAAAACCTGGACTATCACTGCGTAATAGACCATTCTAACCACAATCACAACCCTCCCAGTCAAACCACCCAATCGCCTGACCTGACCCACACCCATCCTGACCATATTAACTCACCCAAATATACTCTACACAAGGCCTTACTGATTTCAATTAAGTACGTCAGTGTTGACTGTATCCACTGCTGACACAGGACGGCAGCCACCTCTGTTTCAAAACAGATTCCAAACACTTCTTATGCACAGGAAAATTAATGAAAGAGGTTAGTCACCATAGTAAAAATGAACGTTAGCAATGATTGCAGAAGATTTTGGTACTCGTGCACCAATTCAAAGCAAGGCCTTTATGTCAGAACAGATATGCTCTATCAGAGAGTTTTAGGTGCAGAAATAAAGAGCTGAAAATGCTCAAGTTTTACAGCCGGTGCATCAACATTTATAAAAAAAGGCGTTATAAAATAGTATTGAGCATCTTTAGAGAGGGTGCAGAGGAGATTTACCAAGATACTGCCTGAAATGGAGGGTACGTCTTATGAGGGAAGGCTGAGGGAACTGGGTCTTTTCTCATTGGAGCAAAAAAGGATGAGAGGTGACTTCATAGAGGTGCACAAGATGATGAGAGACAGAGATAGAGTGAAGAGTCAGAGACTTTTTCCCAGGGCAGAAATGACTATCACGAGGGGCATAATTTTAAGGTGATTGGAGGAAGGTATAGGGGACATGTCAGAGGTAGGTTCTGCACACAGAGAGCAGTGGGTGCATAGAATCCACTGTGAGTGGTGGTAGTCGAGCCAGATACATTAGGGACAATTAAGTGACTCTTGGATAGGCACATGGATGGTAGTAAAATGAAGGGCATGCAGGTTAGTTTGAGCTTAGAGTCGAATAATAGGTCGGCACAACATCGTGGGCCAAAGGGCCTGTCCTGTGCTGTACTGTTCAATGTTCTGTGTGGTCTATCCCCTCAGTGAAAACCCAACGGTGTTAAGCTGTATTGTAGATATTGGTATATCAATCAAACTTTGAAGCAGGAAGGATTCCTCCAAAACTGGGGTTTGGCTTATACGACTAGTATAAAAAGAAAATTGCTGGTCACTTTATTGAAATATCACCAGCATTCAATGCAAAGAGTGGATGCATCATCTCACACATAGAATCTAGGTCAGAAGTCACACTTCACCTGACGAATGAGCAGCACTCCAAAAACTTGTGATTTCAAATAAACCTTTTGGACTATAACCTGGTGTTGTGTGACTTCTGACCTTGTCCCCAGTCCAACACTGGCACTTGCACAACATAGAAACTAGGAACAGAAGTAGGCCATTCAGCCCACAAGCCTACTCCACCATTCAATAACATCATGGCTGGTGCTCTGTTTCAATACTGTCATCACACAAGAACCCGTATTTATTTTTTTCATTCTTTCAAAGTCATGTAGCCATCTCTACAACAGCCAGCATTTGTCACCCATCTGGAAAGACCATTGAACTGAAGGGCTTGCTGAGCCTTTTACAGAGTTGCTAAAAGTCGCAGGTGAATCTTGCACATAGCCTTCATGTATGCGTGCAAACATTTCTCCTCAGTAACATTGCCTGTCCAGTGGGAAACATCCCAATCATCTTCAAGTTCTCCAACAGGATAGAAAGCCTACAATCCTGTTTGGATCAAAGTGCTGAGCAGCTGAATAATTTAAAGGTTTCAGTTTCAAGGCCTGGTGCAAAGATTTGACAATCCACCTACCAACTGGAGAATAAGTCTAGCTTTGAAAGATTAATAATCTGGTTTGGAATGGATCTGTATATCTCAGCTGCTTTTAAAGAGCTATATTCTTCATTCTAGCTACACTTGAGAAGATCCTCCTCAAACACTGCAGGATTGAAGTGTCACTGTGTTTAATCCTTTCCTAATGATTGTTGATAACACCAGCAAGGCATATTGGGTTTTCAAAACTTTTGCAATTATTGAGAGTGAAAGGCCAGTTAGCTGAGTTAAATAATTTTCCTGAAACATCTCTCCATGTTCTAAGATGGTAGTTCTACTGATATCCCTGGTGAGTAGCTTAAGATGGCCACGTCTTTATCGGAGGTCTCTCTTTCACATTATGCATTCGGGAAACAATTGAGAGTTTTTTCTAATCTACACAGTCCTCAGAACTGTCTCACTGAGTGTTCTGAATCTCCTTTTGTAGGCTTCCATAAAAGTCTCCCAGGCCAGGGCATTGATTTTAATTCTGGCTTTCTACAAAGATTAAACTATAAGAAAAAGTCTATTTTTCTGCGTTCCATGAGAGCTCACCTTGATGCTAACCACGTAACCAGTGGCCCACATAGTATTGCCAAAGAGGTATAGTGTGGATGAAGACTGCTACCGTTCTAGTCTAACCTAGAGGAGTATCATTGAGTAAACAATAAGAAGCTGATTGCATTACAGCAGCTATTTATGAATATGACCTCCATTATTACAGAGGCTACTGAGAACACAACTTCAGGACTGTTTCTGTCTAGTTCATTCTTTATTCAGTTTGGGTCCTCACGATATTTCCAGAGTAGGTGGTGCTTACTGTCTTCTGTGAAGTATTAACCCGTGCAGGTCCTTTTGAATCCATATATAACATCTCCCCCCACCAAATCTATTCTCCTTCAAACTATTATTGTCATACATTTCTTTACACATATACACTAACCACTGCCTCATCTCCCCCAAAGCTTTTTACTTTATTGATGGTTTGGGGGTTTCTATGCTTTCCCTCAAAATATTCTCTTTAGACTTGAAACAAATTGTAGGTTTTCTGGAGAAGGTAATTGACTTGAAATGTCTTCTTGACGGTCTGAGGTCTCCAGTTCTCTTTTGAAGAGGAAGGTCTTTAATCTCTTGTATTTTATTTGCATCGCATTTTGGCAATGCCCATCTATTCTTTGCAACTGTCATTGAGGTCTCAGCTTTAGCAGATGATTTTTATTTCTTTGTAATATCTTGAAATACTGCACAAAGTTTATCTCTTCTTAATAGAGTTTTCCATGGTGTTGTATGTTCAATTTGGGCCCATGGAATATGGTTCTCTTCATACTTGTAAATCTGCACTGACATATTGATTAGGAGCGAAAGTAAGCAATTTGCTCCCTCCAGTCTATCCGCCATTCAATAAGGTCATGGATGATCTGTTTGTGTTCTCAATTCCATATTCCCATCTAACCCGATAAGCTGTGATTCCCTTAGCTAACAAGAATTTATGTCCTTACACCTCAAAAATAATCAGAGACCATGCCCCCACTTCCTTCTGAGGCAGAGCCCCAAAGCCACACCATCCTTTGAGAGAAAAGATAACTGCCCATCTCTGTCCTAAAAGGGCAATGCTTAATTTTTAAACAGAGCTCTGAATAAGATGGAGCATCATTTCTGCATTAACTATGTCAAAACTTCTTGGGATCTTATGCGCCTCGGTTACATCATTCTAAACTCCATTGGAAATATATCCAACATGTCCAACCGATCCTCATAACGACCAACTCATTCTAGGGGTCATTCCAGTAAACCAACTCTGAATCACTTCCAATCTACATCTACCCTTCTTTAAATAAGGCCCAAACTGCACACAGTATTCAGGATAGAATCATAGATTTGTACAGCATGAAAACAGGCCCTTTAGTCCAACTCGCCCATGCTGACCAGATATCCTAAATTAATCTAGTCCCATTTGCCAGTACTTAGCCCATATCAGTCTAATCCATCCCTATTCATGTAATCATCCAAGTGGCTTGGAAATGTTGCAATCACACCAGCCTCCACCATTTCCTTTAGCAGCTCATTCCATACACACACTACCTCTCCGTGAAAAAGCTGTGCCTTAGGTTCCTTTCAAATCTTTCCTCTCTCAGCTTAAACCTATAGCCTCTAGTTTTAGACTCCCCTACCCTGGGAAAAAGACCTTGGCTATTCACCTTATCTATGTGCTGTTAGCACTGTCCTGACTAGTAAAAGCATAGTATTTTTATGTTCAATTCCTGTTACAATAAAGGATATTATTGCATTAACTATATTAATTATGAAATCACCACACTAACATTTTGGTCATGTATGTTTTCGGCACTTTGGAATTCTGTAATCCTTTTCCATTTAAATTATACTTTGTTTTGATTTTAATGTCAAATTGTACAACTTCACATTTTCTCACATTACACTCCTTCTGGAGATTTTTGCTCACTCACAAAACCTATCCATATCACCCTGCATCCTCTTTGTGCCCACTTCACAACGTACTTTTCTACTTGCATTTGTGTCAGCTGCAAATTTAGCTATGATGCTGTTGCCCTTCTCACCGAGATCATTGAGACAAACTGTAATCACAGACCCCTTTCAGACCACTCCTCACATCCTCCCAATCAGAAAAATAGCACATTTCAGGATAGTCTTTCTTTCCTGCCAGCTAACTAATCGTCCACCCACAGTACAATGTTATCCTCCATCCCATAAACTTCCACTTTGAGTAAGAACCTTTTATGTGCCATCTTGTCAAATGCCTTCTGGAAATCTGGGCCCAGTATATCTACAGATTCCATTTTATTCACAGCACATTAGCCCTTCAAAGAACTGAAGTTGGTAGCCTTATTACTTCAACTTCTGAATCATTTGGCTTCCTCCTGCCTCTGTGATTGAATTATTGGTGAAAATAGCTTGTTCGCTTCTTTCATTGTGTTCGCTGGCGATATGTTCCTTCATGATGTGATGCCTTTTACTGATGTTGAGAATTCTTCCTTGGAAAGTTAGGAGTTCAGTCTCTTCGTTTGACCCTGTTCCTTGCCCATCCCTTGGGGGCAGAAGTGAGTTATTCACTGCAGGGTTACTAGTCTCTGACCTGCCCACAAAAACATACAAAAACTCTTACAAGACTTGACATGATCAATACTGAGAGGTTATTTCTCCTTGGCTGGAGAGTGCAGAATGAGAGTTATATTCTTAAGTTGTTTGGGAGCAAATAACAAAAAAAATTGCAATCAAGGTTAATGTACCATTTGGCTTCAGAGTTATTTGCTGTTAATATTATATACAAGAACACCACAAACACTTCTGAATCCTAACATTTGTTCATTATATAGCTTTTTAATTGTGTTCTGCCTTTCTATCATCCTTAACAACCAGTTGTTTGTCACTTTATCAGATAATCTAAATATAGTCAGAAAATGTTCAATATTACAATAGTCGAAACACCTATGCCGAACAGAGCCCTAAAATCAATCACACGTATAGTACAGTGTGAAACTATTACAATGGAAAGAACAATTTTTCCTTTTGAGTTCATATTAACATGTGGATCACTCCTCTGAAGTGCTGTGATTCACTTACAGAAGGAAACAATTTCCTTTATTGCAACAGAGTCAAAGTTTGGGCATAGAGTATGTGGGCTGTTTACTTCTATCCCTATTCCACCTGGCAAAATAATTACCAGAGTTGGGAATATGGGCAGGAGTCCACTCCAGCTGTAAAGAGTTCCTGAGGCATGACAAAAATCTGCACATTTGAGAGATAGTAGGAACTGCAGATGCTGGAGAATCTGAGATAACAAGGTGTAAAGCTGGATGAACACAGCAGGCCAAGCAACATCAGAGGAGCAGGAAGACTGACGTTTCCAGCCTTCTTCAGAAAATGCATATTTGAGTCTAATTTCTTGAAAGAGGCTAATGAAACAGTCATTGTCATTAATGTGGAGGAGGGTAGAATTATGAATGGGATAAAAGTAGTGAGGGAGAAAACATTAGGGTTCTATGAAGCTTGCAACTGGATAAATCACCAGGCTTTAATTAAATGAACCTAAGCAAACTATAAGAAGGAATAATGGAGGTGCTGACCATCAGTTTTCAATCGTCTATGGCTGTAGATGTGGAGAACTGCCACCGTTGTCCTGCAGTTTAAGAAGTGAGAGTATAATTGCAGATCAAACAAGATAACCTTGTTTTAGATAAATATTGGGAAAAGTACTGACAGATTTATACATGGTCATTAAGAGAGAGACGCAGGCTAATTAAGAATAGTCAGCATCACTTTATTTAGTGAAATCGTTATTATTTATGTGTGAAAGTTTGAAACTAGAGACTAGTACTTTTCTTGATCATTGGTTTATTCTCAGAATGCAGCATTACACATTGCCATAACAACGCAATATCCCAGTCATCTCTCTCCGTAGCTATCTGAGCAATTAGAGGCGGACATTGAGTGGTTCAACAGCTCAGGAGAAGAGAACCCCACTACCATTTTAACCCAGATCAATATATTTCAAACCAAAATAGATCCCCCAATCAGGCCACCAGTTAGAACTGCTGCCAGAATTCAATGGCGTTCTCAGATCTTGAACAACTTCAGATAGACCTAACCAGCTTCTGGCAGGAGATCCTTGTCACTTGCTCAGAGGCTGGGTTGAAATGGAAACCAGTAGAAACAGTACAGTGCATCAACAGAGAAACTTCCCATATGATTTTAACTGTTCGATCAGTCACTTTCTCCCAGTTAGGTCAGATTAAAATTATTCATTATATAATTGGGCTTCCGAAATCTTTTGACATGGTGCATCACAACAGGTCCCCAAATGAGAACCCTTTGGATTATAGGGCAGATTCTGAACCAGACAGAGAATCAGAGAAAGAAGGTTTTCATTCACGCTGGCAGTTGCATGGAGAGACTTCTGATTTGATATATTGTCACATATACCGAGGTACAGTGAAAAATTTTGCTTTGCATGCAGCTCAGGTTAATTCACACCATACAAAGTGCACAATGATAATAGAACAGAGCAAGGAATATAATTTTACAGCTGTAGAGAAGGTGCACAAAGAGTGAGACCAGCATTAAATTTACAATTTGAGAGATCTATTCAGAAGTCTAATAACAGTGAGGGAAATGCTGTTCTTGAATTTGTTGGTGCATGCATTTAACCTTTTGTTACTTCTGCTCAACAGAAGAGGTTGGAAGAGATTATAACCTGGGAGGAAGGGGTACAAGTGGAGATGTACTGTAGTTCAAATCACTCCTGTATGCACTGACCTGGTCTGTCAGTGCTACCATTTTAAAATTTACATCCTTATTTTCAAAATTGACTTTGGTCCATCCATCCCTCTATAACCTCTTCAAATCCTATAAACCTTTGACATTTCTACATTCCTCCAATACTGACTTGGTTCCTTAGATGCCAATAGTGCCTTCAGCTATATTGGTCCTAAAGCCAACAATTGTCTCCTTAAAGGGGCATTTAAACAGTCCTTGGATAAGCAGATGGTTGATAATGGGATAGTGTACGGCGATGGGCTTAGATTAGTTCACAGGTTGGTGCAACATCGAGGGCCGAAGGGCCTGTTCTGCGCTGTATTGTTCTATGTTCTATATTCTATGTTCTAAATCTTTCCACCCTTCTACCCAATTCTTCCTTTATATTGTGTATTTAAAACTATCCTTTCGGTGAAGATTTTGAGCTCCTTATGCATTTGGTTTCGCTTATAGTTTGACAGTGCTCCTCTGAACTCTCTTATGGTATTTTACGACATTAACAGTGTTACATCATGTCTTTGATGTTCTTTACAAATGATGTGGGGTGATGGTGGCTTAGAACTATGTCACCTGGACCAGTAATCCAGATCACTGGGCTAATGTTCTAGGGAATGTGAGGCTGGATGAACACAGCAGGCCAAGCAGCATCTCAGGAGCACAAAAGCTGACGTTTCGGGCCTAGACCCTTCATCAGAGAGCTTATCTTGGAATTCTCCAGCATCTGCAGTTCCCATTATCTCTAATGTTCTACGGACATAGGTTTGAATCTCACCACTACAGATGGTGAAATTTGAATTCAATAAAAATCTGGAATAGACAAAAACCAGCCTAATGGAGGCTGTGTATTCTTGTCAATTTTTGTAAAAACACACCTGGTTCACAAATGTCCTTTAGTGAGCCAAAATCTGACTCAGTTCAGGAGAATCGGGAGAACATACATTCCTGCTACATGAGCTTGTTGTGAAATTATCCTCTTTATCAGAGGCTGTATTGCCAAAAAATACAGTGAGCATCTGAAGCTGAAGAAGCAGAAATTCTGCTGCATTCTTTAGAGCATTAATCAAACCAAACAATCCATTTTGTGGGAGAGAGATAATGGGAACTGCAGATGCTGGAGATTCCAAGATAATAAAATGTGAGGCTGGATGAACACAGCAGGCCAAGCAGCATCTCAGGAGCACAAAAGCTGACGTTTCGGGCCTAGACTCTCTGATGAAGGGTCTAGGCCCGAAACGTCAGCTTTTGTGCTCCTGAGATGCTGCTTGGCCTGCTGTGTTCATCCAGCCTCACAATCCATTTTGTGGGCATCATTTATGTATATTGCCTAAACACCTTCTGAACCTTTCACAAATGCAATGCATCCTGAATGATTTGTTCAAAGTACTAAGTGGGTGAATTCACATTTAACTACATTGAAATTCATGTGCCAGATTGTTCATTGCTCAGTCTCTCTGTAAATTGATACTTCCATCTACACTGCTTAAAATGTTGCCTACCTTTGCATCATCTGCAAATTTAGACAAATGACCTGGAATTTTTTCATGTCTGGATTTTACTGCTGGCCAGACGGACAGTCATTATTCTAGTGTGCGCAGGAGTTGCTCATGGGAACTTTATGGAATGCCCATTGTAGCTCACTCCAAAGAGATTACCCAGGAGATTGGACAGTTTTCTGGAAATCCAGGAACCACAGAAAATCCTTGTTTCGTGATAGCACTGACAGACTAGGTCAGTGCATACAGGAGTAGTTTGAACTACAGTACATCTCCACTTTTACCCCTTCCTCCCAGTTATAATCTCTTCCAACCTCTTCTGTTGGGCAGAAATAACAGCAAGTTAAATGCATGCACCAACAGATTCAAGAACAGCATTTCCACCACTTATTATTTCGCGACTCAGGGTGGTTCCAAAGAAATTTGTTAACATAGTGACTTAGGAAATATGAGGCTATTAAATACATATTCAAACGTCTGATTGACAATCCACAGTCCCCATCCTTACAAGACAATTCTCAATTTCAGATATGACAGACGTCTCAAGCTTCCAGACCCAGATCATGACAGTTTCCTGGGAACCAACCACAGGAAGGGAAGGGACTGGAAGATAATGAAACTTACAGTTTAGAACAATGTTGAAAGTTTGTTCCATAATTCATATTGTTATAGAAATTATCTGTTCTCTTTCTCATGCCATTATTCTGAAAATGAGTTCTGCTTTCCACTGCTGTCTTCAGAGCCTTATCAAAGTCAGAATGGGGAAGAGGAGACAAACAATTGGAAACCGTTTTTAGATTTCAATGAACTCTGAGGTTTGGATATGCTGCCTCCTGAATCACGTGTAAACCCAGCTCCTTCAGCAATGATATTAAAGTTACTGCTGTTGATATTGTTGCTACACGTGTACAGATAGAAATGATTTGTCAGACAACAACACGGGCACGTTTTCAACTTCAGATTAAATCATCCTGCTTTTTACTAACAGGTAAAGACACTTGGAGCAGAGCTTGAGCTGATGTTTTTGTTTGTTGACATATAATTTGTTGAATCAGTTCTGAGGCAGTGTCTGAGCATCATTCTGCCCACCTTGCTGAAAATTTCCTACGTTTTCAAGCCCAGATGCTTCAAGAAAAGAAGCAAGAAGTGTAAATGCAAACCCCCCGCCCCAAGTAATGCTGATGAGTCCATTGCTGCCGTCATCTTGGTGGAAATTGCACAGACTGTCAGTTGTGTATCTTTCTAAACAGAAGTTGACAGGGCCCAGATGAAAAGCTGGCTCTAAAAGTCAGAGAGGAAGGCGATTCTGGCAAGTTTTAAATTCATTCATTGTACAGCTGACAAAGCCAACAGTTATTGCCCATCCCTAATCACCCTGGAGAAGGTAATGGTGAGCTGCTTTCTTGATTCACTGAAGTCCATGTACTATAGGTAGACCCACAATGCCTTAGCAAGGGAATACTTGACATAGAGGCCTAGAGTGCAGAAAAATGCCCTTCAGCACTTCGGGGTCTATGATGGTCAAAAACAACCATTTAACTTTTCTAATCGCATTTTCCAGCACTTGGCCTATAACCTTGTTTGCCTTGGCACGTCTAAATATTTCTTAAATATTATTAAGATTTCTGGCTCTACCACCCTTACAGCCGGTAAGATAGTGCTTTTAAGAAGGTGTGTGTTAGCATTCTGGACAGGTGAGGAATATATGCAGAGCTAAGCTGTGGGTTATCCTAGATGCTTCGTTGAAGATAAGAAACATCTTGCCACAGTGTCTTGCAGGAGCTCGAGACAAGGTTCTCCATGTAGCACGAATGATCATTCTGGATCACTTGCTCCTACTAATTCAACTGAGCTTATGTGAATTTTATACCAATCCCTCAACCAGTACGGCCATAAATGAGCAGATGCAGGAAATTTAAGACAACAAACTGTGAAGCTGGATGAACACAGCAGGCCAAGCAGCATCTCAGGAGCACAAAAGCTGACGTTTTGGCCATAGACCCTTCATCAGAGAGGGGGATGGGGAGAGGGTTCTGAAATAAATAGGGAGGAGGTGTGGGGGCAAATGTAGCACTCCCTGCGGTTGCCGGGGAAGGTGCCGGGTGTGGTGGGGTTGGAGGGGTGTGTGGAGCGGACAAGGGAGTAACGGAGAGAGTGGTCTCTCCGGAAGGCAACCTTCAACCTTCCCCTGCAACCGCAGGAAGTGCTACACTTGCCTCCACACCTCCTCCCTCAACCCCATCCCATGCCCCAAGATGACTTTCCATATTAAGCAGATGTTCACCTGCACATCTGCCAATGTGGTATACTGTATCCATTGTACTTGGTGTGGCTTCCTCTACATTGGGGAAACCAAGTTGAGGCTTGGGGACCGCTTTGCAGAACGCCTCCACTCGGTTCGCAATAAACAACTACACCTCCCAGTCGCGAATCATTTTAACTCCCCCTCCCATTCCTTAGACGGCATGTCCATCATGGGCCTCCTGCAGTACCACAATGATGCCACCCGAAGGTTGCAGGAACAGCAACTCATATTCCGCTTAGGAACCCTGCAGCCCAATGGTATCAATGTGGACTTCACAAGCTTCAAAATCTCCCCCCTCCCCCCACTGCATCCCAAAACCAGCCCAGCCTGTCTCTGACTCCCTAACCTGTTCTTCCTCTCACCCATCCCCTCCTCCCACCCCAAGCCGCACCTCCATTTCCCACCTACCAACCTCATCCCACCTCCTTGACCTGTCCGTCCTCCCTCGACTGACCTATACCCTCCCCACGTCCCCACCTATACTCTCCTCTCCACCTATCTTCATTTCTCTCCATCTTCAGTCCACCTCCCCCTCTCTCCCTATTTATTTCAGAACCCTCTCCCCAACCCCCTCTCTGATGCAGGGCCTAGGCCCGAAACGTCAGCTTTTGTGGTCCTGAGATCCTGCTGGGCCTGCTGTGTTCATCCAGCTTCACACTTTGTTATCTTGGATTCTCCGGCACCTGCAGCTCCCATAATCTCAGATGCAGGAAATTTGGCGTGTATCTTCACCTAGTGGCCATTGTCAGGTTCTGCATTTCTCTCAACTGTGCATTGTATTCCCACATAATTTTGGAGATGTGAAAATAAGTCACTTGTCTAAATTTGCAGATGGCACAAAGATTGATCGTATTTTAAGCAGTGTGGATGCAAGTATCAATTTATAGTGATATTGAGCAATGAACAATTCTGGCACATGATTTTCAATGCAGACATATGTGAGTTCACCCTCTCTGTGCTTTGTAGAAATCGGACAGGATATATTCTAGTAGTGAAAGGTTAAGAAGGCATTTAGCACATTTGCCTTCATTGCTCACCTCTTTGTGTATCGGAGTCGGGGCATCATGTTGAGGTTGTACAGAACATTTGTGAGGCCTCTTCTGGAGTACTGCGTCCAGTTCTGATTGCCCTGTTATAGGAAGGATATTATTAAGCTGGAGAGGGCTCAGAAAAGATTTACCAGGATGTTGCCAGGAATGGTGGTTGTTTGAATTGTAAGGAGAGGCTGTGTAGACTGGGAATTTTTTCACTGGAGCATAGGTGGTTGAGAGGTGATCTTATGAAGGTTTATAAAGTCATGAGGGGCATAGATAAGGTGAATAGCAAGGGTCTTTTCCCTCAAATGGGGAACTTCAAGACTAGGAGGCACATTTTTAAGGTGAGAAGAGAAAGATATAATAAAATATGAGGGGTAAATTTTACACGCAGAGAGTGGCTCGTGTGTGGAATGACCTTCCAGAGGAAGTGGTGAATGTGGTTACAATTACAATGTTTAAAAGACATGTAGGTAAGTGCATGAATAAAACATGTTTGGAGGGATATGATCAAGCACAGGCAGGTGGGGCAATTTAGCTTGGGTTTATGGTTAGCACGAACTAGTTAGACCATGCTGTTAGACCAGTTAGACTCTATGACCCCACAAAAAGCAAGAAAGAATAGAGATCCAAAGAGACTTGCAGACGTCGGGGTGGGGGTAAGGTCCGGGTACATAACTCATTAAAATGTTATATGCCGTTGCAATTTAGTAAATGACATAATCCTTTTTAAATCACATAATTCTGGCTTTAAGACTCATGCCAAGCTTTCAAAGTAGAATACTGCACTCTTGAAGGACCAACCCTCAGGAAAGATCTTGAATTCAGTCCCATATGACTGTGTGGATCAATGTAAAAGATCCCATGGCACTAGTTCGAAACAGTGCAGAAGCCTTACTGCAACTAGAAACATAGAAACTAGGATTGGACATTTCAGCCCTTCAAGCCTGCTTCAAAATTCAATATGATCATGGCTCATCATTTATCTCAATGCCACATTACCACATTCTCTCTATACCCTTGACGCCTCCAATATCTAAAAATTTATAAATTATTGAGCTGTGATAGATCAGAACTTAGGAACCTTTCCTCAGAACCCCCTGTCAGTTTCATCATCAGGATCATCTATTTCTACCTACATAACATTGCCTAATCGTCTCCACTGCCTCCGGTAAAATTGTTGATGAAACTTCATCCATGTTTTAACTATTTCCAGGCTTCACTGTTCCAAGCCTTTCCCAGCCATCATCTCAACCACCGCCACAAACGTGACTTCATCGAAAACCCAGGCACACCTATCCTAATTCACAATGAATTCAGTTAATTCATCAACTGGGCTGTGGTCACTGACTTACACTGTCTTCCAGTGGCCAATGCATTCATTTTAAATTTTCCAGCCTTGGATTCAAATCTCTGAATGGCCACACCCCATCCTATCTCTGTCACTTCCTTGAACCCTGAAGTTCTGCAAGAAATCTGTGTTCCTTCTACTCTTGTATTCCCCTAGGGCCTTCGCCCCCTGGTCTTGCTTCTAGCTATCAAACAATTTCCCCCCTGGTTCTGACTCTTACTCCTGGCTTATATGTGACTCCTTAAAATCAATCACTTTTAACTGAGCATTCTGCACTGCCCTCTGGTGATGTATTGCATACTGTCTGTGAGAGTTACAAAGCACACTGTACTCAAATATTACACTATATGCTGCCCTCTAGTGTTACATTACACTTTTTATTATAATTTTACAGTCCTTCAACATACCAGTTCTGTTCACAAACCACCCTTGTGTTCTCTGAATTACACAGGGCAGCACAGTGACTCAGTGATTAGCACTGCTGCCACAAGCACCAGGGACCTGGGTTTAATTCCACCCTCGGTGACTGTGTGGAGTTTGCACGTTCTCCCAGTGCCTGCGTGCATTTCCTCCAGGTGCTCGAGTTTCCTCCCACAGTCCACAGTTGTGTGGATTGGCCAAGTTCAAAGATGCCCTGCAGTGTGCAGGTTAGGTGGGTTAGCCACGGTAAAAACCCCATGTGGCGTTACAGGGGTCGGATGGGATGCTTTTAGGAGGGTCTGCAATGGGCTGAATGGCTTCTCTGCACTTTGACTTCCTGCCCACCAGAACTTTGATTGTAACATTTTCACCCTTGTGTTCAAAGACAACTTCATGGTGTCCCTCCATCCTGATCACTGAAAGGTCTTCAGCCATCCATCCAAGAAATTGCACTCACTCCTGCAATCCTACCATCCAGTCTAGTTGGTCCACCATCAACGCCCTTGGGATTGTACAGACTCTAACCGCCTGAAGGCCTCAGCCTTTCTCTCTCTACCTTGAAATCTATACTTTCCTTCGTAAAAGAACAGAAACAGGCACTCATTTGACGTTGGGCTGCTGGGACACTCTTGTTTGAAAGTTTGGACTTTGCACACACCTTTATGTTGTGGAAAAGAAAAGCACAGCAAAGCTGTGTCAGAAGATTCTCTTTTCAAACTCATCATAACATCCCAAAGGCAGTCAGAAATCAATTAGTCACCACCCTAAACATACTCAAAGATTGAGCTCCAACAGCTCTCTGTGATATAGAATTCCAAAGATCTAACATCCTCTGACCAAAAAAAAAAGTCTGCCTCATCTTGAATCTAAGTGGCATTCTCCCTAATTCTAAACCCCTGGTTTTAGGCGACACAACCGCAGGAAATACCTTACATGCATCTATCTTGTCTTTATTGTATCTTGTAGGTTTTAAAGAGATCACCTGTCAATCTTCAAAACTCTAATAAATATCAGCGCAGTTTATCTTCATTGGAAAGTCTCACATTCTGGAACGAGTCTGATGAACACTCATTGCACTCCCTCTGTGGCAATAGTTATCCTTCCTGAGGTAAGAAGTTCAAAATAGAACACAGTACTCCTGGTGCAGTCTAGCCAAACTCTTATACAATTGAAGAAGGACTCCTGCAATCAAACGCTCTTGCAATAAAAGCTAACATCCCATTAACCTGCCTAATAATATGCTGCACCTGCATGTTAGCCTTGAATGACTTATCATCAAGGACACTGAAGTCCTTTAGTACATATACAGTTTCCAAGCTCTTCCCTCTTAAGAAATATCCTGTCCATCTGTTCTCCCTATTAAAGTGGACAACCTCACATTTCCCATATTATATACCATCTGCCACGTTCTTGGCTACCACTAAGTATGCGCAAATCCTCCTGAAGACACTTACTATCTTTCTCAAAGCCCCCATTCTGGCTTGGCTTTGTGTCATCCACAAATTTGGAAGTATCACATCGTCTTGCCAATTATTGATATATTAGTGAACAGCTGGGTCCAAAAGTGCCTACAGTATTCTACATGTAAGAATGAGCTGTCAAATGTGCTTTCTGATGTAGCACAGGGCGGCACGGTGGCTCAGTGGTTAGCACTGCAGCCTCACAGCGCCAGAGACCCGGGTTCAATTCCAGCCTCGGGTAACTGTCTGTGTGGAGTTTGCACATTCTCCCCGTGTCTGCGTGGGTTTCCTCCAGGTGCTCCGGTTTCCTCCCACAGTCCAAAGATGTGCAGGTTAGGTGGATTGGCCATGCTAAATTGCCCAGAGTGTTCAGGGGCATGTGGGGGATGGGTCTGGGTGGGATGCTCCAATGGACGGTGTGGACTTGTTGGGCCGAAGGCCCTGTTTCCACACTGTAGGGAATCTAATCATCTATCATGCTTTGAGATTTTACTTCTCGCAAGGTCAACATTTATTGCTAACCCTAACTGCCTTAGAGAAGGTGGTGATGATCTGCCTTCTTGAAATGCTGAATGAAACCAGGTGATGTTGGTACTCTCACAGCGATGTTACAAAGTGAGTTCCTAGATTTTGACCCAGCATCTATGAAGAAATGATAATTGAGTTCCAAGTCAGGCTTGGAGGGGAGTTGCTGTCCTTCTAGGTGGTAGAGGTCACAGGTTTTCAAGGTGCTGTCAAAGAAGAACAAAGAACATTACAGCACAGGAATAGGCCCTTTGGCCCAGCAAGACTTTGCTGACATGTGATGCCACTATAGTGCAGCATAACTAAAGTTCAATACAGTTGCAACATGACTTACCAATTTTTCTACTCGCTGCCCTGATGGATGAAGGCAAGAGTGCTATGTGCCTTCTTGATGATCTTATCCACTTGCCTTGTCATTTTCAGAGCACCGTGGACCTCTACACCTCAAATCCTCTGTACGTTGATGCTACTCAGGCTTCTGCCATTTATTACATATTTCTCTCCAGCACTAGATCTTCCAAAACACATCATCTTGCATTTGTCCAGATTAAATGCTGTCTGCCATTTCTCTGCCCAAGTCTCCAGCCTATGTAAATCCTGCTGTATCCTCTGGCAATTCTCCTCACAACCTGCGGCTTCGTCAATCTTTGTGTCATCCACAAACTTACTAATCAGGCCACCAGCATTCTCCTCTAAATCATATAAACGGGGATCCCAACACTGACCCCTACAGAACACCACTGGTCACAGATCTCCAGTCAGAAAATCACTCTTCCACTGCTAACTCTCTGTCTTCTAGGATAAAGATTTAGTATGGTCTCTTCTCTTGTTGGACTACGTATATGCTGTTACAAAAATACATTCTGGACACACCTAAAACAATCCCCCACCATCCAAACCCAGGGGGTGTTTTCCTCCACTTGTTATTTAAAAGCATCGGTTTGCTGGGGTAAATGGCATTACTTCTGGCTCTGTTTTTCAGTGGTTTGTACATTAGAACCAGTTCAATGCGTTTTTGATGGCATCCCTGCCATGTCTCTGTTTGGCTGGTGCTATTTTGGATGCGTTGTCCGAGTCAATTACATGTCGTTCTTTGTCCATGAGTTTTGATACCAGTGAGAATTGGTCATGTCTCTTGGTGGCTAGCTGGTGTTTTCTTGTATCCTTATTGTCAGTTTTCTTCCAGTTTGGCCTATCTAATATTTTACACAGTCCTTGCTTTTTTTTTAATATTATATTTGTTTTATTGGTTGTGGGTATGGGTTACTTCACATTTGTCTGTAGGTGTCGCAGGATGGTGGTTGGTTTGTGGCCACCCTGATACCTAGGGGTCTGAGTTGTCTTGTGGTCATCTTTGATATATCCCTGATGTATAGTAAGGTGAAAAGTGTGTCTGGCCATTTTGTGTTATCTTGTTATGGTCTATCATGGGAGTAACGGCAAATTGAGCTTTTTGGATATTCCCATTCCTTTTAAAAGCTCCATATAAGTGCTCCTGTTCTGCTTCGCACAATGCCGGGTTGCTGCAGTGTGTTGTGGCCCTTTTTAATAATGTCCTGATACAGCTCCATTTATGGTTGTTGGGGTGTTGCTGGAGTAATTAGGTATCTGGTCTGTGTGTGTGGTCTTTCTGTTGACTCTAATTCACAGTTCCAAGTTGACCTTATGTTCGACAATTATGTCTAGGAAGGGTAGTCCATTATTGTCCTCTTCTTCTTTTGTGAATTCTATCCCTGTGAGGATGCTGTTTATGTGTCGGTGGGTTTCTTCTAGTCTTGTGCATTTGACATTCACGATGGCATGATCCACAGAGCAGACCCAGAGACTGGGTTGTATAGTGGGGAGCACTGTCTGTTCTAATCTTTGCATTACCACTTCTGCGATCAGTCCTGATATTGGGGATCCCATTGGTGTTCTGTTGATTTGTTTGAATATGCGTTGTTGAAGGTGAAGTGATTGTGAGGCACAGATCTAGCAGTTTCAGGGTGCTGTCCTTGTTGATGTTGTTGTTGTCGTAGGGTGCCTGCCCTCCGGATTCGTCTAGCAGTGTGGCAGTTGTGTCTTTGGCTAGGTCGATGTTAATGGATGTGCATAGTGCTGTTACATCCAAGGATACCATTATCTTGTCCTCTTCTATTCTGGTGTCGTTGATGATGTTGAGGAATTCTTGGGAGGTGTGGATGGAGTGGGTAGTGTTGCCAACTAAGTATCTCAGCTTCCATTGTAGTTCTTGGGCTAGTCTATACGTTGGTATGCCTGGTAGTGAGACAATGGGTCTGAGAGGGATCCCTGGCTTGTGAACCTTGGGAAGTCCATTGAAGCAGGGTGTGTTGGATCCCTCTGGATTAGGTTTTTTTTTGGTAGTCTGTCTTGCCGATACCTCCTGAGTTGTGTAATTTATTCAAAGTTGTTTTAATCCAGTTCTCTAATTGTGATGTTGATTTAATCGCTATCCTTTGGTAGGTGTCGGCATCTGCGAGGAGCGCGTGAGCTTTCTCGATGTATTAGTCTATATTATGAATTACTGTCATGCGTCCTTTGTCCACCAATAAAATTACGATGTTGCTGTATTTCTTGAGTCTTCCCAGGGCTTTCTCTTCTGCACTGAATGTGCTCCGCTTACCCTTACTGCTCAGTGTTGGGACTATCATTTGTCTGATGATCTGTTGTGTTTTCTCCGTGCGTTTGATGCTGTTTAGTGCCAATTCCAGTGCAGCCAGGAAGTCAGTCTTTTTGGTGCCTCAGTAGTTATAATTCACTCTGCATGCTAGGATGGTCTTCTCAGTGTCTGTAAATTGTTGGTCTGAAATGTTCTTGATCAATATATCCGTGCTGTCTGTGTTGCTGTTGTGGGTGAGTTTGGATAGATTTTCTTGTAGGGCTATTCTACAGAAAAACAAAAAAAACAGTACTGGAAGTGATGCCAAGCACCCCAGCAAACCGAGGTTTATAAATAATAAGTGGGACAGAACACCAACGCTTCACCAGAAGCGCTCTGACGATGTTACCTAGCAGGGTGATGAACTGTTTACAACCAAGCCCACTGGCTCAGCAAGCAAGCCTACGACCTCATCCACAACCCGAGCTACAAATTTTCCCAAAAGCTTTATCCACATATCTGTTCCTCTATCTCCCTGCTGGCCGTGGGGAGGCCTCTAGTGCAATCCCACCAAAGTGAGTGCACCCTGATCTGTACCTATATGGCTTCGCTGGAAGGGACCTTCAAAGTGTCCTCACTCAGTACAGCTGTGATATTCTCCTTTGTCAGCAACACAACTCCCCCACCTCTTTTACATCCCTCTCTCTCTCTCACCTGAAACATTTAAATCCTGCAACATTCAGCTGTCAGTTCTCTATCTGAAACAAAGTGGCTTAACAAGTTGTTGTAGCACCAGTAGCGGAGAGAATGAATGATTAAGGGAATGGATGGGGCGCCAATTAACCAGGTTGCTTATACAAAGATGGTGTCAATGTTCTTGTGCAATTTCATAGCTTCACTCATCTAGCAAGCATTCTGTCATACTCCTGACTTATGCCTTGCAGATAGTGGACAGGCTTTAAGAAGTTCAGTTACAAGTTAATTACTGCATAGGTCCCAGCCTTGGAGCTACTTTTGTACCAGCAGTGTTTATATAGCTGGTCCAGTTAAGTTTCTGGCGAATGGCAACTTCAGAACATTGATGGTGGACATTTAGTGATCATAATGCTGTTGAACATCAAAGGGCAATGGTTAGATACTCTCTTAAATGGTCATTTTCTGGCACTTGCATAACAGAAGCAATAATTGCCAGTTAACAGGCAAGACCCAAATATTGTGCTGGATATGCTACACATAGGCATAGATCTTCGTTATCTGATGAATTGTAAATTGTATTGAAAATATGCCATTATCAGCAAACATCCCACAACAGATCTTAAGACACAGTGACAAACATGAACGAAACACCTAAAGGAAGTTGGGCCTAGGACAAGACTCTGTGGAACACCTGAAGACATGTCCTGGACCTAAGTTAATAGGCTTTCAACAATCACAACCACTATTCTTTAGGAACTTAGGCACGAGAGTAGGCTATTCAGCCCATCACTTCTGTTCTACCATTTATTGAGATCCTGGCTGATCTGTGGCTGAACTCCATAAACCTGCCTTTGGCCTTTATCCCTCATTCCTTTGCTTAACAGAAGTTTATCTATCTCTGACTCAAGGTTAACAACCGATTGAACATCCACTGTGATTTAAGGAAGAGCATTCCAAACATCTACAACCTTGTGTGGATGAAAGTTCTTCCTAACATTTTTCCTGAATGGTCAGGCTCTAATTCTCAGATTATGCCTCCCAAGTAGAAGAATTCCAAACCAGTGGAAATAGTTTATCTTTATCTACCCTACCTTTTCCTGTTACATCTTGAACTCTTTGATCAGATCGCCTCGACCTTGTCAATTCCAGGCAAAACAGTCCTAATTTATTTAATCAGTCCTAAAAATGTAACCCCTGAAATCCAAAGATTATTCTTGTCTATCTATATTGCGCTCCCTCCAAGGCCAATGTATTTTCCCTATGGTGTGGAGCCCAGATCTGCTCACAGTGCTCCAAATAGGGTCTAAATAGGGTTTTGTATAACTGCAGCATAACTTCTGTATCTTTCCATTCCAGTCCTCTAGGTAAAAAGGCCAGCATCCCATTAGCTTTCTTAATGACTTTCTGCACCTGAACCCCCAAGTCTCTTTGGACATCCACTGCATTTAACTTATTACCACCTAGAAAGTAACCCTGATCTGATCTTTTTTGGTTCAAAATAGAAGCCTCACACTTGCTTACATTGAACTCCATCTGTCACAGTTTTGACAATGTCCCTATCCCTTTGTAATTCATCATGTACGCTATCTACAATGCCACCTTATTTTGTGTCATCAGCAAATTTGGATTTATGACTTTTTACGCCATTATGCAAGTTGTTAATAAATTGGAACATAATTGAGGCTCGAACACTTTACTTGTGGGACACCACTAGTCACATCCTGCCAGTTTGAGTACCTACCCATCATCCCTTCTTTCTGCCACCAATTTCCAGGCCAGGTCAGCAAATCCCCCTCAGTTCCAGAGTGTTCTACCTTAGGTGATAGTCTGTCATGTGGGTCTTTGTGACAAGCATGATTCCAACCAGACTGCAGTTTTTGGCAACTTGAGCTCCTTCGGCTTTCATTCTGTCAGCATCACAGATCATCACATCCACATTCCACTAACGCCTCTATGTTGCCCCCTAGTGTTACAACATGTGTTGTGCTTTGACATTTTCTCCAGTGCGCGGCAAGTGCAACTCCCAGCTCCAGAATGACACAGTGTTCATTATCATCTCAATTCTAACCCACAACCCACAGAAAGGCTAAGAGGAGATTTAATAGAGACATACAAGATGATCAGAGGATTAGACAGGGTGGACAGTGAGAGTCTTTTTCCTAGGATGATGACTTCAGCTTGTATGAGGGAGCATAGCTACAAATTGAGGGGTGATAGATTTAAGACAGATGTCAGAGGCAGGTTCTGTACTCAGAGAGTGGTAAGGGCATGGAATGCCCTGCCTGCCAATGTAGTTAACTCAGCCACATTAGGGGTATTTAAACAGTCCTTGGATAAGCATATGCATGATGATGGGATAGTGTAGGGGGAGGGGCGTGGATTAGTTCGCAGGTCGGTACAACATCGAGGGCCAAAGGGCCTGTTCTGTGCTGTCTTGTTCTATGTAATGCATTCCAACCTCTTCATCAGGCAGAAGATGCAGAAGTTTAACACATGCACTAACAGGTTTAAGAACAGCTTTTCCCCTGCTGTTATTAGACTGCCGAATGGACCTCTCTAACTTCAAATAATATTGGTCGTGCTAATATTGATGTTGCTTTGTGCACCTCTTGTGCAGCCTTAACTTTGTATACCCTGCTCTGTCTAAGCACCCAATGATCTGTCCATCCTTGATGAACACAGCAGGCCCAGCAGCATCTCAGGAGCACAAAAGCTGACATTTCGGTCCTAGACCCTTCATCAGAGAGGGCGATGGGGTGAGGGTTCTGGAATAAATAGGGAGAGAGGGGGAGGCGGACCGAAGATGGAGAGAAAAGAAGATAGGTGGAGAGGAGAGTATAGGTGGGGAGGTAGGGAGGGGATAGGTCAGTCCAGGGAAGAAAGACAGGTCAAGGAGGTGGGATGAGGTTAGTAGGTAGGAGATGGAGGTGTGGCTTGGGGTGGGAGGAAGGGATGGGTGAGAGGAAGAACAGGTTAGGGAGGCAGAGACAGGTTGGACTGGTTTTGGGATGCAGTGGGTGGAGGGGAAGAGCTGGGCTGGTTGTGTGGTGCAGTGGGGGGAGGGGACGAACTGGGCTGGTTTTGGGATGCGGTGGGTGAAGGGGAGATTTTGAAGCTGGTGAAGTCCACATTGATACCCTTGGGCTGCAGGGTTCCCAAGCGGAATTTGAGTTGCTGTTCCTGCAACCTTCGGGTGGCATCATTGTGGCTGCAGGAGGCCCATGATGGACATGTCATCTAAAGAATGGGAGGGGGAGTGGAAATGGCCTGCGACTGGGAGGTGCAGTTGTTTATTGCGAACCGAGCAGAGGTGTTCTGCAAAGCGGTCCCCAAGCCTCCGCTTGGTTTCCCCAATGTAGAGGAAGCCACACCGGGTACAGTGGATGCAGTATACCACATTGGCAGATGTGCAGGTGAACCTCTGCTTAATGTGGAAATTCATCTTTCTCATTGTCAACTAGCGGGGCAATTTTGTGTCATTAACAAATGTATTTTCTCATCCCTCCCACATTGTCATCTACATTGTCTATATCATGAACAATAATGGACCCAGCACAGATCCCTGTGGTATGCCATTGGGACTGGGTTCCAGTCACACAACAGTCTTCTACCATTACACTCTGTCTCATAATACTGAGCCAAATTTGAATCCAGTTACTCTGGATCCTGGGATAAAAAGATTTCTTCAGTTCAGTAGTGAAAGTCTTTTTATCTGTTTTAATTAAAGCATTAAATTAATATGATTCACTATTTATTTTCTTGCATTTTTAGTGCGCTTGCACATAATTCATAAACACTGATAATGAAACCTGAGAATGCATTTACTGGGGATATGAAGGAAAAGATTTTCAAAGAAGACAAAAAAAATGTCAAGAAGAAAAACAATAGTTCAGAGTTAGGTCTTTTTAATTTCTTTCTCTTCCATACCCATATATAAATTCAAAACACCTTTTATTTATTTATTATAAGTATAAGATCTACCTGATGATTTGTCAAGCATTTGGGGTTTAGGAGGTTTAAATTTTTTGTCCTGTGCCTCCCAATATTTTTCAATTTCGGCAATTTTTAAAAGAAAATTCATTTCAGGATGATAGAAAGTCATTGACTCCCCACCCCTGTTCTAGTGTAATGATGAACACTGTTCGTTGATGTTACATTCTATGCTGCCCTCTAACGTTGTCTCTCTCGTTACATTCTGATAGCTTGAAGGTGAACACTTACATGAGATGCTCATCCAACCCTCTGTTCGCACTTTGATACTTTACTCACATGTTTCTTTTTTACATTTTTCTTGGATTGTGGCTTTCTATCTTTTTGTTTTCCCCCAAAAGTTTCTGGCTGTTACATTAGTTCTTTCCAACCTCATTTGTTTTTGTACTATTTTTGACACAATCTTTTTTGGGAGATTTTTCACTTTGTTCCCTGTGAATGATAGGATTCCAATGTGATGCAGTGGTATTTTAATGTGTTTCTCAGTTGGGGCTCGTACATTGCAATACGAACAAGAATTATATCTTCCGTACCTTGCTTCAAGTACACCCTTGTCATTGGGCAAGTGATAGGGCAGCACGTGTGGACCCAACAATAACACAGCATCTGATGGTCAATGTCTCAGCTTCTATTAGCACAGGCAGAAACTACTTGTGCTGTAATGGAAGCTCAAGTTCAGGTCGTGAAGCATTGCCATCACCATTGTTGTGGATCTCAATGCTCAACAGGCGCACTTATTCTCAAAGTGTTCCAGCAAACTGTCCATCAGCAGATTACCAGAATTGTTCAGGCATTTTCCTCGGGTATTGGCAGTGTCTCCTGCTGCCTTCTCGTCAGGATGACAGTGGTCATGCTCTCTTTATGCCCCTACCTTCTGTGTCCTTGCAGTTGCCTCTCAGACAGCCAATTGGGTCTACTGCTGCTGCTAATGCCACGGTGGTGCAGGCTAGTCCAGGGCTTCTCAAGGCTGGCCTGCGAGGCCTTATTCCGGCACCCCTAGAGCACGTCAGTTTCCTTTCACCAGACATACAGCAGCATCAGGGGGTAACACAACATGAGCACTTGGGTAGACAAAAGGACCTACAAGATAGACATCTAACAAACACCAGAGAGTGAGTTAGTCAAATTTGGGGATAGTAATGTCTCCAGTGGTGATATTCTCTTGCGCCAATTTCTTGCCTCTTTCACATGTCCATGCACACCATTTCTATTCAAAAAAGCAAAGATTTTACTGATACAGAACAGTGTGGTAGGGTTACACGTAGCGCAACATGAACACAAGATCACGGTTCAAGCCGTCTCTGTGAGTACGGAACTTGGCGATCAGTCTCTGCTCAGGGGTTCTGCGTTGTTATATATCTCAAAGGCTGCATTGGAGGACACTTACCTGAAGATCTGAGACTGAATATCCTTATATCCTATGGGAGGGAACATCCCTGTCTGGCGATTGTTGTGTGGTGTCCATTCATCGGTTGTCGTAGTGTCTGCATGGTTTTGCCGAAATACCATGCCTTGGGGCATTCTTACCTGCAGTGTACGAGATAGACAGCATTGACTGAGTCACGTGAGTATCTGCCTTGCACTTAGTGAGTAGCGTTCCCACATGTGATGGCAGTGTCCACGTCAATGATCTGGCATCCCCAGCAGCGGCAGCTGTGGCAGAGTTGTGTAGTGATGTGGTTGCTGTTGTACTGAAGGCTGGGCAGTTTGCTGCGAGCAATGGTCTGGTTAAGGTTTGGCAGTTGTTTGACAATGAGAAGTGGGGGTGTGGGAATGATCTTGGAGAGCTGTTCGTCGTCATTGATGACACACTGAAGGCTGCGAAGAACATGGCATAGTTGCTCCGCTCCACGGAAATACTGAACGATGAAGGGTACTCTATCGGTCATGTCCTGTATCTGTTTTCTTGAGGAGGTCATTGCAGTTTTTCGTTGTGGCACGACAGGACTGGCAATCAATGAGTTGAGCATCGTATCCCGTTCTTTATGAAGGCTTCCTTCAAAATCTTTAGGTATCCGTCGTGTTCCTCCTCATCTGAGCAGATCCTGTGTATGTGCAGGGGTTGTCTGTAAAGGATGGCTTCTCTAACATGTTCAGGGTGGAAGCCAGAGAAGTGCAGCATTTTGAGGTTATCAGTGCGCTTGGGATAGACTGAGGTACCGAGATGTCTGTCCTTGGTGGAGGTGTGTGCGTCTGAGAATGACACTGATTCTGACGAGTAGTCCACGGTAAGTCTGATGGTGGAGTGAAATTTGTTGATATAGTTATATAGTTGTTTCAGTGATGCCTCGCCATGAGTCCAAGGGAAGAAAATGTCGTTGATGTATCTGGTATATAGCGTTGGCCAGAGGTCCTGTGTGGTCAAGAAATCTTGCTCGAACTCACTGAGCAGTTTCGGTCTCCATGGCCGCCCCATGTGTCTGGATGAAGATCTGTCTGTAGAAGATGAAGACGTTATGTTTGAGGAAGAAACGGATGGTAGGGTGGTATCTGGAAGCTGGCATTTTTTGGTGTCTTTTTAAATCTTTCTCCTCTCACCTTAAAACAATTCCCCCTTGTCTTGAAAGTCCCCACCCTAGGAAAAAGACACTTGCCATTTATCTTATTTATAACCTTCATGATTTCATAAACCTCTATAAGGTCACCCATCAACCTTCTACGCTGCAGTGAAAAAGTCCCAGCCAATTCAGCCTCTCCCGATACCTCGAACACTCCATCTCACCTCATGCCCGCTGGAGGAGATGACTTCTAGCACTTCACTGATGCAGAGATGAACAAGAAACTGACACACATTGCTAGTGACCACTGGAGTAGATATTGAGGATGACTCTGGACAGAAAAAAACACTCGGTTCACCCTTCTTAGCTAGCAGGTTGGGTTGTAAGGTTGAAACTGAAAATTGGGTTGTAGGGGATGGTGCATTTCATTGCTCAGTCCTTTGATATAACACAGTTATCTCACACACTGTTTTTGACTGAGATGTTACTGGAAAGATACTTTGTGAGCCAGGCCTTCTACTGAGATCCCTCCTTCGCCTCCTTTTTTCTGCTCACAGCTTCCCTTCCCTGCTCTGTTCTCCATTTCCAAGCCATTCTGCAACAGCAGCCTCCATTCCTGAAGCAAACTTTCTCCTTGAAAGCAGTTTAACCCAAAAGGACAGTGCAGGACTCTAAAAGATGGTACACAAGTCGATGGAGTGGGCAAATAGGTGGCAGATAAAATTGAATAAGAAATGTGACATGATGCATTTTGGTTGGAAGGGTGGACAGACAGTAAAAATTATAAGGGTGTGCAGAAGCAAAGGGGCCTAGGTGTGTGTGTGCACAAATTACTGAAGGTGGCAAGGCAGAAGGAGAGGGCAGTTAATAAAGCAGACAGTATCCTGGGCCTTATTGATAGAAGCGTCGAGTACAAGCACAAGGAGGTCATGTTGAACTTAGACAAGACATCTGTCAGACCTTAGCTGGAGCACTGTGCACAGGTTCCAGGCACCACATTACAGGAAAGATGTGAATACATTGGAGACAGCACAGCAGATATTTACAAAAAGGGATGGGAAACTTTAGCCATGAGGATAGATTAAAGACTTTAAGACTATTTTCCTTGGACAATAAAAGACTAAGAGATCTTATGAACATTTTGAGAATCATGAGAGGTCTGAATAGAGTAAATAGGGAGAAACTATTCCCACATAAAAGGATCAAGAATGAGAAGGCACTGATTTTGGGTGATTTGCAAAAGTAACCAATGCAAAGTAAGAAAAATCTTCTTTTACAGAAAAGTGATTTAGATCTGGAATGCACTGCCTTAAAGTGTGGCAGAGGCATGTTCACATGTTCAATTGAGGCATTCAAGATAGTGTCACGTGATTATTAGATAAGGAACAATACACAAGGATGCATAGAAAAGGCAGGGAATCGGTACTAAATCATAATGCTTAACTAGACAGCCAGAGCAGGCATATGGGCTGAATTACCTACTTAGGCACCATAACAATACCCTGATTCTTTAATATCACATCATACAGTGTGCTCTAGTATTAGTCTTCTATTACTTTTTTATAAACTATCCCTTTCTGTTATAATTATGTACTGTCCCCTTGTGCTAAATAATATCGCTTCCTCTATTGCAATTTCACATGCTATTGTCTGTCATTATTATTAGACACTGACCTCTAGTGTGATGTTATGCATTGTCAGGCAGTGATGCATTTACAACTCCACTTCAGAAATACATAATCAACCCAGGTTCTACTGTCAGCAGTGAAATAAGGGCATGTGATCATGTCAGCAATGAAATGAGGGCACTCTCGATAGTCCTTGAAGCAAGCCCCAGCAGGAGATCGAGCAATTACATTGGTGAGACATTTACCGCTGAGTGTCTAATTGAATGCTACTTTGTTCATGGGGGGGATTCACAATATCAAACTGTCCAAGTAGCCAATCTTGTTTAAGAATTCGTATAGACAGCGAACCAAGAAATGAAAAGTAGTAATAATAAAATCACTTTTTAAAAATTTTACACAAAGCAAAATAAAGATTGGGACATATATGAGGGTGGAGGTGGAGAAAAATTATTTAATCATTTAAAAATCATGATTAAAATCTTGTAATTAATTACAGTAGATATTTATTGATTGATATATTGCCATGTGTACTAGGGTACAGTGAAAAGCTTTAATACAAGCAGATCATAGTAAGCAAGAATATATAGGTCAAAAGTTGTTTAAAAAAACCTTAGACAGAGGCAGATATAGTAGGAACGGCAGATGCTGGAGAATCTGAGATAACAAGGTGTAGAGCTGGATAAACACAGCAAGCCAAGCGGCATCAGAGGAGCAGGAAGGCTGAAGTCATGCTTGATATTGGGTTGTAAGGTTGAAACTGAAAATTGGGTTGTAGGGGATGGTGCATTTCATTGCTCAGTCCTTTGATATAACACAATTATCTCACACACTGTTTTTGACTGAGATGTTACTGGAAAGATACTTTGTGAGCCAATATCTTAGACAGAGGCATATAGGTTACCTAGCACAGGGAGAGCACTAGGCGAGATCAACATTAGCAAGATCAGCATTATTGGGTGAGAAGAAACTATTCCCAATACTGCTGGCCCATGTATTCAAACCTCTGTATCTTCTGCCTGACGGAAGAGATTGTCAGAGATCGTTACCGCGGTGCGATGGGTCTTTGATGATGTTGGCAGACTTTCCACAGCAACAAGCCATGAAAATGGAGTCCATGGATTGAAGGTTGGCTTCCATGATGGTCTGGGCTATGCACACGACCTTCTGTAGTTTCTTACAGTCCTAAGCAGAGCAGTTGCCATACCAGGCCATTATGACCTGCGTAGTATGCTTTCAATTGTGCATCTGTAGAAGTTGGTGAGGGACTTTATGGACAGGCCAAATTTTCTTGAGTATCCTGAGGAAGAAGAGGTGTTGTTGTGTCTTCTTTACTGTTGCATTTGCAAGGGAAGTCCAAGACAGGTTGTTTGGTTATCATCATTCCAAGGCACTTGACGCTCTGCATCTTCTCAACCACAATAGATGTAGCTGTGTTCTCCTCCTTTCTTTCTGAAGCCAATGATCAGTTCTTCAGTGGGATTTCATATTTTTTTTCAAGGCCAGGAACAGGAAATTGATTTTTCATTGTTAACCACAGCATAACATTTTTGATGCTGCTTCCAAATATTTGGGCACTCAGGGAATGAACAGAAATGAGTAGTCAGCAGTCAAGTAGAATTCAGGCTGAAGATCAGGCCTGGTTGCACAGAATGGCAGAGGAGGCTCAAGTTCTGGTCGAAAGGTCTACTCCTGTTCCTACTTATTATGTTAGTTTATTAAGCTTGCTTTTTGATTCAGTAGTGCTAAATATATGTTGGAAAATATGACTAGGCACAATTCTCATCCCATGCTGGGCAGGCAATAGCCTTGAGGCATTATTGCTAAACTATTAATGCAAAAGCAAGTTGGTTAACTTTGGTTGCAAGTTTGTTATGCAATGCAATGCCAACAATATGGGTTCAATTCCTGCACTGCTTGAGGTTACATTGTAGGATTCTCCTTCTCAACCTCTCCCCTCACCTAAAGTTAACCCAACACCACCAGTTGCCTGTCTCTAATAAGAGGGCAGCCCTATGGCCCAGCAGGACTATGGTGACTCACCCTTTATTTAATATGGAGACCCAGGTAATGTTCTGGGGTCCCAGGTTCAAATGCCACCACAGCTGATGGTGGGATTTGAATTCAATTTTTGTTTTGAATCAGGAATTAAGATGACCATTGCTGATTGCCGAAGAAAAACTAATCTGCTCCACTAATGTCATTTAGGGAAGATGACCATTGTCCTTTCCTGTTCTGGCCTAAATGGAACACCAGACCCACAGCAATGTGGTTGACTCTTAACAACCCCCTGAGCAATTAAGGATGAGCACTAAAAGCTAAACTTGCCAGTGATACATGGTTGAACTTAAACAAAGCTGTTTTCGGGGTTTTTCCATAGAGTAATCAGTTTTTAGCCTAACTCAGCAAAGGAAGTAAAAGGGGAAGTGATGAAGGGTCTGTGCTTGTGAGCAGATTGCCAAGTGACCTGTCATTGTAAGTAAATGCTTTGTCTCCACACAATTCTTACTTTATGAAATAAAACAGCTGTTGGATTACTGTATGCTAACCCAGTTTTCTAACTTCTCTTCCACAAGTCCTATTCAAAATGGACAGGGTGAATACACATCAGTGTTTCTGTTTCATCAAAGAATCAGTAACAAGAAGACATAATTTAAAAGTGAAAGGCAGGAGGCTTTGACGGAATTTGAAGAAAATCTTTTTCACTCAGAGATGGTGGGTGTCTGGAATCCACTGCCTGGGAGAGTACAGTCATAGTCTTACAGCACAGAAACAGACCCTTTGGTCCAAATAGTCCATGCCAAGCATGTTCCCAAACTAAATGAGTCCCACCCGCCTGCATTTGGCCCACATCCCTCCAAATATTTCTCATTTATGTACCTATCCAAATGTCTTTTAAATGGGGTAACTGTACCCACATCCACCACTTCTTCTGCAAGTTCAGTTGACACACAAACCACTCTCTGTGTAAAAAAGAAATTGTTCCTCATGTCTTTTTTACATCTTTCTCCTCTCACTTTAATAATATGCTCCCAAGTTTTGAAATCCTCCACCCCAGGGAAAAGACAGCTGGACAGCTGCCATTCACTCTTCTCATGATTTTACAAATCTCCACAAGGTCCCCCTCAACCTCCTACATTCCAATGAGAATAGTCCCAGTGTATCCAGTCTCTCCTTATAACTCAAACTCCCACAACCTTTAAAATGTACTTATATGAAGATATGAAGCATTATTACATTTAAAACCAAGGGTTTAGTGCAGGAAAGTGTGCTTAGTGTAGATATCACGTACACTCGGTGGTGCAGACTCAATGGGCCGAACAGTCTCTCCTGTACTGTATGATTCTATGATTCACTTGTTGCCCCTCTACTCATTATCTCTTTTGGCTATTGCCCCAGTTACTTCACAGTTTTAAAAATCTCCACCTTCTGTGCAAATTCCTCCATAGCCTTGGCCTCACTCTTTACCTCAAAGTCACCATAATCCCAGAGAACCAAAGGGCTACTCTCTTGTCAGTAAGTGCCTGGTTTGTCACCACACCACCAGGGAAAGGGGGGAAGTTGAGAAGGAGAGTGCTTCATGGTAACTTCAGCTAGTGTAGTAATTGAACCAACTGTGTTGGTATCACTTTGGATTTCAAAAGTGGCCAACCAGCTAACTGAGCTAACCTACACCCCAGCCCCTGAAATTAGGTACAATATATATCAGGCTTTTTTCAACATTGTGTATGAGATACCTCGATAGTTTGTCATTCTAGGTTATGCATTCAATGTATTTATACATACAGGCAGGGGAGTTTTGTATGTCCTTCCCCTCAGCGGATAATGGCAGGTGGGTCTTCTGGATTTACCTTTCCCCATTGAGCTTTTGGGTCATCTGCCTCAAGTTTTATTGCATCATCCTGAGTCTTGGAATGCAAGACACTAGAACACTCAATCATTTGAAGACCAAAGGTTTTGGCAGACCAACAGATGTCTTTTGCTGAATTGATGATTGTTCTATAGCAGTTAATGTTTATCCCTGTGTGTGTCCCTGATATCAGCCTGTGCTGAAACTGAGTCACCTCTTTCTGGACCTGTCTCCCTGAGCCACATTCCAGATGGAGGTGGGTGACATTCTCTTCCCTGGCACAGTTATCTGAAGGCAAGGGGTTGTGGGGGGCTGCAGGGATGAGATGTCAAACATACAAGAAGGATCGGATGGGGGGTCATCATTCTCATATCAGTTGAACTATGCCTGGTGATTGTTTGAATGCTTTGATGATGTTCTTCCAGGTGGCTCTGAGTATCAGCTCAGGGAATCACCAAACAGGATCCACCATCTCCTTTTCCAGTAGACTTTTGACCACTCCACTCCTTGGACCTTTGACCACCTGGCTCCATGGACCTCTGACCACTCCACTCCCTGGAGCAAGAAATCAGTGCCACTGATGGCACCTTTGTCCACCAGGAACAAGCATAGCCATAGACGTCCTTAGCACGACTTGCTCACCCAACTCTCTGAACCCGTGGCCACTCCACTCCGGAATGCTGTCTCCCTCCCATTCATCACCAAACTCCTTCAGACTTTATTTGTTTCAGCTTGGTCTTCAACCCAGTCACTCATCCCCTTTGTGTTTGGTTCTCGTTATTAAATATAGTTTTTAAAGATTGGGATTGTTTTAGAGAGATTGTCTAACATTTATTAATATTTTGAAACAGTATATATAATAGTTAATGTTGCATAATTAAATGACTAAATTACCTGTGGCATCACAAGCAATAACCTTCAGAAATTTCTGAAGAAGGGTCAAGGCTCAAAACATCCTACTCTTCTGATGTTGCTTGGACTGCTGTGTTCATCCAACTCCACACCATGTTGTCTCAGATTCTCCAGCATGCAGTTCCTACTATGTCTGACTCATGTAATGTGCTGTGTACCTGGGTTCAAACCTCACAATGGCGGTTGGCAGAATTTACCTTCAATAAAAATCTGGAATTAAGAGTTTAATGATATCCATGAATCCATTGCCCACTGTTGAGGAAAGAAGTCCCATTTGGTTCACTAATGTCCTTTACGGAAGGAAACTGCCATCCCAGTCTGGTCCACAAAATTCATGTGAAGTCAAGTAATGACTTCTCTTTGTTTTGTCAGCTAACAGGGTAGTCAATGATAAGCAGCATGATCCCAACAACAATAGTTAAATAAATGGCCAACTGAACCAGGAATCACACCTGGTGTGTCCGCCGCTCATCCATGTACACCAAAGCTAGATGTAGGGGTTTAGCTCCTGCTCTAGTTGAGATCGGTACGGGCTGTAAATCAAAGCTATGACCTTCTCGTTCCTCAATCATTTATGTGCACAGTGACAAAAAGTCATTTCAACCCTGTATCACCTTCAAAATATCTAGGAGATTAATTCCACTCCCCTGCCCTTGTTCAATAGATCTGCAGGGTTTTTGTTTTGTGTGTCCCAGATCCTAAGAACACTGTTGTCACTTGACAAAAATACAACTGAATTTTCTGAAGAAGGGTCTAGACCCGAAATGTCAGCTTTCCTGCTCCTCTGATGCTGCTTGGCCTGATGTGTTCATCCAGCTCTACACCTAGTTGAACCGGCTTTTACTGTGGTGATTGTATTCGTCGTAGTCAACTAAGTACTTTAGCAGGTCAAATCTTTATAATACTGTCGGAAACATGACAGCTCTGTCCCATAAGCTGCAAGGAGCGTGTGACTAAATGATTTTTTTCTTATAATGATTGTACAAGAATTAAGAACAAGAGTAAGCCATGTTGAAGGAAGATGGGAAGGTGAAATTCAGACTGACAGAATATGATTTTATTGAATGAGGGAGAAAGCTCAAGGAGCCAAATCACCAACATCAGCTTCTTGTTCAGATATGTATGTGTCCGCAAAACGTTTAGCCTATTTATTTAGCCTGATGACGAAGAAAACCTAAACCTACATCTAAATCCAACATATTCATATCCCTTTGCAGGCTCCCATGTATCCTCTTCACAACTTGCTTTCCCACCTGTCTTTGTATCAGCCACAGATTTGGCTACAATGCACTCAATCCCATCATCGATGTATTAAGATAGATCGTAAATAGTTGCTCTGAATCGAGGGATAAGTATTGAGTGGGAGGCTGCCTTTTAAAACAAAAAAAAAGTGACCCAGGGTGTTTTATGCAAGGTCAGCCCCCAGTTTAAATTCTCAACTGAGATGCAGGAACACCAGTCATTGCAGCACTCCAGTCAGTGCAGAACCTGAGAGTAATCATGATTAATTATACTGTTTAAGTTTCAAGAGTGGGCCCTGCACTCAAAGATAATAATGCTACCGTCAACCTGCTTTAACCAATAAAAAGTAGAATCAGTTTGCATTTCCTCTTTAAGAACTATACTAACAATCAGGTGACGAGGTGAAAGTTTCTGCTGGTTGAATGGTGATTTCGATCTGGTTGTGTTGCTTGGGATCCCATTCTCAACTTTCATCAGGGATAAAGTTCATCAGTAGCTTTAGCCAAAGCAAAGAAGGATGTTTGCTTGGACTTTGATTAGTCAGTTTTATAACAGGGTGAAGGAACAATTGATTCATGTTCCTCTACCTAACGAAAGGTCAATGCCTTATGTACCAGAAATTGTGATGTGGAGATTCCTGTATTGGAATGGGGTGGACAAAATCGAAGTCACATGACACCAGGTCATCGTCTAACAGGTTTATTGGAGATCACAAGCTTTCATACCACTGCCCCTTTGTCAGGTGAACACTGTTCAAACCCTCAACCCTCTTCTCTCATGCCCATCATTCAAATGAAACAGTCAATGAACTGCACATGCTGCCTCATTGCAGTGTTACCCTGGAGACTGTGTTATTGGCATGTAATTTTGTTAAAGTTTCACTTACTGGGATAAACTCCACTCACCTCACAAAACAAGCAGGTTAAACTGTTGAAGTGCCTCTGTGCTGAACATTTTTTTCAATCTCATTTCCTTTCACCAACGGGACACTTAACAGGATTGGGGACAACATTGGTCTAAATGTGTACCATCTACAGGATACACTGCAGAAATTCACCAGTAGTCCTGGAGAGCATCTTCCAAATCCATATTTATTACTATCTTGAAGGATAAATACAGCAGAACTGCAAGCTCACCTCAAAGTCAGTCACCAACCTGACTTGGAAATATATCGCTGGGACAAAATCCTGAAATTCTGTTTGTGTGTTTATGTAACTTGAGTGAAAAATTGCAGGTGGTGGTGCTCCCAGTTATTTGCTGCCCTTCTTGTTCTAGATGGAAGAGTCACAGGTTTAGAAGGTGGTATCTGAGGAGCCTTGGTGAGTTGTTGCAATGCATATTATAAATGAAATACACTGCTGTCATGATACATCAGCGGTCTTGCTGCATTTAGACCTGGACTGCTTCAATATCTGAGGAGTTGCAAATGGTGCTGAACATTAAATAACCATCAGTGAATATCCCCATTTCTAAACTTATGCTGGAGGGAAGTTCATTGACGAAGATGGTTGATCTTATGACCATACCCGAGGAACTCTTGCAGAGATATCATGGAGCTGAGTTGACTGACCTCCAGTAGCCATAATCATCTTTCCAATTTATTCCAACCAACAGAAGATTTGCCCCTGATTCCCATTGATGCCAGTTTTGCATGGGCTCCTTGGTGCCACACTCAGTCAAATACTGCATTCATTTCAAAGGCATTTACTTTCACTATCCTTCTCGCATTCAAACATTTGACCATGTTTTGTCCAAAGCTCCAATGGTGTCAGAAACTGAGTAAGCCTGCTGGAATTGAACATTAGTGAGTGTGTTTTTGTTGGAAAAATGTTGCTTGGTGGCGATGCCAATGACAACTTCAATCATCTTGCTGATGACTGAGAGCGGATTAATAGGATTGTGAATGGTTGGACAGCATCAGAGGAGCAGGAAAGCTGATGTTTTGGGTCTGGATCCTTCATCAGAAATAGGGGAGGAGAAGGGGGCTCTGAAATAAATAGAAAAGGGAGGCGGTGATAGAAGTTGGAGCGGATAGGTGGGAGACAAGATGGAAAGGTCAAGAAGGCAGGCATGAAGCTGGTAAAGGTGAGTGTAGGTAGGAAGTTGGGATAGGGGTTGGTCAGTGAGGAGGGAGGGGCAGGTAGGTGGGAGAGAAGACGGACAGGTCAAGGAGGCAGGAACAAGAGGGAGGGCTAGTCTTGGAATGAGGCCGGGGTTGGGGAGATTGTGAAGCTAGTAAACTCCACATTGAGGCCATTGGGCTGTGGGCTTCCAAGGTGGAATATGAGGTGCGTTCCTCCAGTTTCTGGATGGCATCGTTGTGAACCTGGAGGAGTCCTAGGATGGACATGCCGTCCAAAGAGCGAGAGAGGGAGTTGAAGAGGTTCGCGACTGGGAGGTGTTGTCATTTGTTGCCAACCGAGCGTAGGCGATCCACAAAGCAGTCTCCGAACCTCCGCTCGGTCTCCCCGATGTAGAGGAGGCTATATCAGGAACAGCAGATACAATATACCACATTCGTGGATGTGCAGGTGAACATCTGCTTAATGTGGAAGGTTTTCTTGGGGACTGGGATGGAGGTGAAGGGGAAGCTGTAGGGGCAGGTGTAGCACCTCGTGCGGATGTAGGAAAAGGTGCCGGGGTGGTGGCGCTAGTGGGCAGTGTGGAGCAGATGAGGGAGTCACGGAGAGAGTGGACCCTCTGGAAGGCAGATAATGGTGGGGAGGGAAATATATCCTTCGTAGTGGAGTCAGATTGCAGGTGGCAGAAGTGGCAGAGAATGATGCGTTGAATCTGGAATTTAACTGAGTGATACAAGAGGTCAAGAAGAATTCTGTCTTTGTTTTTATTGTGGGAGTGGGTGTGAGGGCTGAGGTGCAGGAAACGCAAGAGACGTGGTCAACGGCATTTTCGGCCACTGGTGGGGGGAGAAGCAGACAAGGGTAGGGAGGGAAAAATGTCCTTGGTGGCAGAGTTGTCTTGCAGATGGCGGAAGTGTCGCAGGATGATGCGTTGGATCCAGAGGTTGGTGGGGTGGTATGTGAGGACGAGGGGGATTCTCTTGGAGTGGTTATTGCGGGGATGGAGTGTGAGGGATGAGTTGCGGAAAATGCAGGAGACACGGTCAAGAGCATTTTCAACCACTGTGGGGGAAAAGTTGCGGTCCTTGAAAAACGAGGAAATATGAGATGTGCAGGAGTGGAATGCCTCATCCTGGGAGCAGATGCGATGGAGGCGAAGGAATTTGGAATAGGGGATGGCATTTTTGCAGGAAGGTGGGTGGGAGGAGGTGTATTCTAGGTAGCTATGGGAGTTGGTGGGCTTAAAATGGATATCGGTTTTTAGGTGCCTGCTCGAGATGGAGACAGAGAGGTCCAGGAAGGTGAGAGAGGTGTTAGAGATAGTCCAGGTGACCTTCAGGTTGGGGCGGAAGGTGTTGGTGATGTGGATGAACTGTTCGAGCTCTTCGTGGGAGCACGAGGCCGTGCTGATACAGTCATCAATGTAACGGAGGAAGAGGTGGGGCTTAGGGCCAGTGTAGGTACGGAAGAGGGATTGTTCCACGTAACTTGCAAAGAGGTTGGCATAGCTTGGGGCCATGCAGGACGACTCTCTCCGTGACACCCTTGTCTGCTCCACACTCCCGTCCAGCCCCACCATACCTGGCACTTTTCCCTGCAACCGTAGGAAGTGCTACACCTGCCCCCACACCTCCTCCTTCACCCCCATCCCAGGCCCCAAGAAGACGTTCCACATCAACCAGATGTTCACCTGCACATCTGCCAATGTGGTATACTACATCAGGGAAACCAAGCAAAGGCTTGGGGTCAGCTTTGCAGAACACCTACACTCGGTTCGCAATAAACAAGTGCATCTCCCAGTCATGAACCATTTCAACTTCCCCTCCCATTCCTCAGACGACATGTCCATCATTGGCCTCCTGCAGTGCCACAACAATGCCACTCAAAGGTTACAGGAACAGCAACTCATATTCCGTTTGGAACTCCTGCAGCCTAATGGTATCAAAGTATGGAGCTGGATGAACACAGCAGACCAGGCAGCATTTTACGAGCACAAAAGCTGATGTTTCGGGCCTAGACCCTTATCAATGTTGATTTCACAAGCTTCAAAGTCTCTCCTCCCTTTACCGAATTCCAAAACCTGCCCAGCTCATCCCCGCCTCCCTAACCTGTTCTTCCTCTCACCTATCCCCTCCTCCCACCTCCAAGCCGCACTCCTATTTCCTACCGACTAACCTCATCCTGCCCCCTTGACCTGTCCGTCCTCTCTGGACTGACCTATCTCCTCCCTACCTCCCCACCTACACTCACCTTTACTGGCTTCATCCCCACCTCTTTGACCTGTCTGCCCCCTCTCCACCTATCTTCTCCCCTATCTTCGATTCACCTTCCCCTCTCTCCCTATTTATTTCAGAACGCCCTTCCCCTCCCCCATTTCTGATGAAGGGTCTAGTCCCAAAACATCAGCTTTCCTGCTCCTAAGATGCTGCTTGGCCTGCTGTGTTCATCCAGCTCCACACCTTATCAGTGGATGGAAGGTTGGTTTACGTAAGGACAGGGAGAGAGTTCACAACTCTCCAAAGTTTCTTACGGTCCCAAGCAGACCAATTGCCATACCAAGTCATGATGCATCCAGACAGAATTGTTTCTATGGTGCATTTATTAAAAATTGGTATGAGTCTTTACAGACATGCTGAATTTCCTTAACTTCCAGAGGAAGTGCAGGTGATGTTGTGCTGGCTCAATGTGGTTGGACCAGCACTGAATGTTGGTAATTATTGCTCCCAGGAACTTGACGTACTTGACCATTTCCATCTCAGCACCATTGATGCCGACAGGGACATGCCCTTCACCTTGCTTCCTGAAGTCAATGATCAGCTCTTTCATTTTGCTGATGCTGAGGAATTGATTATTATCTTTACACTTTTCCACCAAGCATTCTATCTCTTTCCTGTAATCTACCTCATCGTTGTTAAGATCTGGCCTACAATGGTGGTGTCATCAGAGAACTAATGGATGGAGTTAGGATGAAATTTGGCCAAACAGTCATAAATTTCGGTGTGCGTATATATATTCATATATAAAACATACATAAACTATATATGTAAAACTGGTGATGAATATATTAAGTAGAGATATATGTAAAGCACTAGATAAATATATGTATGTGTATATATAAATATATATCATATATATAAGTAAAAAGCAGTGAATGTATGTTGACAACAAGTCTCATGCTCTTCAGGGAGGCATCAGAGAACCTGCTCTACCAGGGCCAGTCTGGAGAACTTGGGGTTGCTGGCACCGTTTGCAATCCCAGTCCGAGGTGAAGTCTAACAGCGCACACCACAATAAGTCTCAATGTATTTTTGTAGTCAGAAATTCCGACCCAAGATGGAGTCCACTGGATCGGGCAAAGTCCTCAGTGTTCATACTATCCTGAATCTAAGATTACATGCTGTATCATCATTCTGTGGTACTTTAGGAAAAAAATATCTCCAGGTACCACCATGTCATGGCCCAGCAGGACAATTCTCACAAATAGCTTAGTATCACGTGGTCTTTACTAGGTTAGAATAGGCTATTTTTGCACTAGGCCTATTTTCCACGTACCTTTCCACTTTGTTTCAATTGCTCTTTGTTATGTTCAATTAATCCTTAATGATTGACCCTTATTGATCTAGTTTGAAGATATCATTTCTGTTCCTACCACTATATCACTGAAACCTGTTCATTCACTTTAGTGTAGCCCTCATCTTAAGACAAATGTCTACTGGCATTTCATTAAATCTATCTGATAATAAATTGTCCGTTACTTTAATGTGTTTTGCTTCATACCTCAGTCTCCATTCCTAAAGCTTACATATTTGTTCTGAATGCAAAGTGGACTTATGCAAAGGTGAGGATATAAAATCATTTATGTTTGGCTTCATACGAGTGCATGTTCCGAACGTGTGTTTGCTTTCTGGAGGTCACCACAGTTGAAGATTAGTTTCTACCTGAGTGATTTTCCACAACAAGGCAACGTCTCCTAAGCTTGGGCCAGATTTTAACATTGGAGATCATGTCACATCATTGATTCTGATCAGCATGCTCTTCCAGGTATGCTTTCTGGCACATCTAAAGTGAGCTGAGTATCACTTTTCTCCTGGCCAATGCTAAAATTAGAACCTGTCAATTGTGAAAGATGCTTAGTCTTAAATATTATAACACAAATACCTTTTGGAATTTCTCCTGATCTGTGCCATAATTTCAGTGCAAACAAAAGAAAAAAACCTGCAATTGTACAGTGGTTTTAATGTAGTGCAGTAAAACATCCCCATTCATGCTTCAAAGGAGGGTTATCAGGCAAAATTTCACACTGAATGAATTATAAGAATATTTGGATAGTTTGCTCACAATTCTCACTGTTGCACATAGCATAGCCATTCAATGGCTCTCACCTGCCTCATCGTCCCGAACTACTAATCCTTCCTACCATCTGTGCTTCCTGCTCACTCACTGAGGAAACCTCACCACCTCTCCTGCCCCTGAATCACCACTAACTATTCTCCCATCCACTTCCCGCAAACTCAGTCCCTCCCTTGGTCTCACTGAAGGAGGAATTGGCCCATAACTGGGCTTACAGGTCCGTCATTGGTTGGGGAGGTTGTGGAATGGAGTGGTAGGATTGGATATCGGGCTACTCGCTCTCTTCGAGAAGACGTTAAGCCAGTAAGTTTCTTTTTGTCGGGCTACGCTGCTCTGCCATTACCACCAATGCTAACTCATCCTTAATATTTGCAAGATGTTGTGCGTCATGCCAATGCATTTGCTCTCAGGTGACCTGGGTCCTATAAATCCAAAGATGCCTGGATTTTGACCTTCTGAGACTTCCACATCAGCGAGACCAATGGGGAGAAGCATACTTCCTCTGCAGAAGTTGGGTCTGCATTTTGACGCGGTGGTAGTGGGATCAAGAAAAAAAACACACAATAAGCTCCTGAGGTGTTGTAGGTGGAATGAGTAAATAACCTGAGGTCTGCAGCACAGTGGCTCAGTGGTTAGCGCTGCTGCCTCACAACACCAGCAAGGCAGGGTCGATTCCAGCCTCGGGCTACTGTCCGTGCGGAGTTTGCACATTCTCCCCGTATCTGAGATAATGGGACCTGCAGATGCTGGAGAATCCGAGATAACAAGGTATAGAGCTGAATGAACACAAAAGGCCAAGCAGCATCTTAGGAGCACAAAAGTTGACGCTTCAGGCCTAGACCCTTCATCAGAAAAGAGGGGGGGAGAGGGTTCTGAAATAAATAGGGAGAGAGGGGGAGGTGGATTGAAGATGGATAGAGGAGAAGATAGGTGGAGAGGAGACAGACAAGTTAAAGGGGCGGGGATGGAACCAATAGAGGTGAGTATAGGTGGGGAGGTAGGGAGGGGATAGGTCAGTCCAGGGAGGATGGACAGGTCAAAGTGGCGGGATGAGGATAGTAGATAGAAGATGGACGTACTGCTTGAGGTGGGAGGAGGGGATAAGTGAGAGGAAGAACAGGTTCAGGAGGCGGGGACGAGCTGGGCTGGTTTTGAGTAGCAGTGGGGGGGAGGGGAGATTTTGAAACTTGTGAAGTCCTCATTGATAAGGGTCTGGGGCCGAAACATCAGCTTTTGTGCTCCTAAGATGCTGCTTGGCCTGCTGTGTTCATCCAGCTTCACACTTTGATACCTTTGGGCTGCAGGATTTCCAAGCGGAATATGAGTTGCTCTTCCTGAACCTTCGGGTGGCATCGTAGTGGCACTGCAGGAGGCCCAGGATGGACGTTCGTCTAAGGAATGGGAGAGGGAGTCGAAATCGTTCATGCCTGGGAGGTGCAGTTGATTATTGCGGACTGAGCTTAGGTGTTCTGGAAAGCGGTCCACAAGCCTCCACTTGGTTTCCCCAATGTAGAGGAGGCCACAACAGCTACAGCGGATACAGTAAACCACATTGGCAGATGTGCAGGTGAACATCTGCTTGATGTGGAAAGTCATCTTGGGGCCTGGGATGGGGGTGAGGGAGGAGGTGTGGGGGCAAGTGTAGCACTTCCTGTGGTTGCAGGGGAAAGTGCTGGGTGTGGTGGGGTTGGAGGGCAGTGTGGAGCGGACAAGGGAGTCACGGAGAGAGTGGTCCCTCCGAAAAGCAGACAAGGGTGGGGATGGAAAAATGTCTTTGGTGGTGGGGTCAGATTGCAGATGGCAGAAGTGTCGGAGGATGGTGCCTTGGGTCCGGAGGTTGGTGGGGTGGTATGTGAGGACGAGGGGAATTCTCTTCTGGCCATTATTGCGGGGACAGGGTGTGAGGGATGAGTTGGGGGAAATGCTCCCCGTGTCTGCATGGATTTGCTCTGGTTAGGTGGATCGGCCATGCTAAATTGCCCAAAGTGTCCAGGGATAGTTGGGTTAGATATGGGGAATGGGTCTGGGTGGAATGCTCTTTGGAGGGGCGGTGTGGACTTGTTGGGCCGAGTGGCATGTTTCTACACTGGAGGGATTCTAAATAACCTTCGCTTTTGTAAACAGATGTTCACTTACATTACTGTCTGCTCCGTTGTGTTTGTCATTGCTTGACCTGTTAAGTCACGTTCATGTGAGAGATAAGAGCCTCTTCAGACCATCCCAAGGATGAAGTAAGTTGGAATGGCTAAGCATTGCTCACCTCTCACTAGCAACTGATTCCTTGACTGCAGATTATCTCAGATGTCAGGGATCCTTGATCCAGGACATTGACTACCGCAACAGCATTGCGTTTGAAGATGGACAACACTGACACTAATTACAAGAGAAAATGTTAGGACTGGCCACCTCACATTACTCCATGCTTACTCCTACCTTGTGAGTAAAAGTTTGGAGTCAGTGATCATTCCACATAGCTCTGCAAGAAAAGGTTCATTCAAACCTTTAGCTTTTCAAAGGAGCACTCTGGTTTTCCAGACTGGGGGATGGAAAATGGCGGGCTCTGGTGTTCACAGTGCAGTGATCTGCCGAGTCTAGCTGCACAAGGTACTGCCTCTTGCCAGTTCAACAATATCCCCCAAAATTCTCAACCCAGCCATCTTCACATGCACTGAAACATTGAAAAGTTCCCAATAATAGAAAGATCAGCAGGAGTTTCCTCAAAATTTGAGGCAGCATGGTGGCTCGGTGGTTAGCACTGCTGCCTCACAGCACCAGAGACCTGGGTTTGATTCCACCCTTGGGCGACTGTCTGTATGATGTTTGCACATTCTCCCCGTGTCTGCATGGGTTTCCTCTAGGTGCTCCAGTTTCCTCCCACAGCACAAAGTTGTGCAGGTTAGGTGGATTGGCTGTGCTAAATTGCCCCATTGTGTTCAGGGATGTGTAGATTAAGTGGGTTATAGGGGAATGCACCTGGGTGGGATGCTCAGTGGGTTGCTATGAACTTGTTGGGCTGAAAGGCCTGCCTTTTCCCAAATGGTCAATGGGAGCTGTCATGTGTAGGTATTTTAAAGTGAAATCTGGATGTGAGTTTGCTCACTGAGCTGGAAGGTTAGTTTTCAGACGTTTCGTCACCATTCTAGGTAACGTCATCAGTGAGCATCCGACGAAGCGCTGGTGTTATGTCCCATTTTCTATTTATCTGGTTAGGTTTCCTTGGGTTGGTGATGTCATTTCCTGTGTTGGTGATGTCATTTCCTGTTCTTTTTCACAGGGGATGGTAGATTGGCTCCAAGTCAATGTGTTTGTTGATGGAGTTCCGGTTGGAATGCCATGCTTCTAGGAATTCTCGTGCGTGTCTCAGTTTGGCTTGTCCTAGGATGGATGTGTTGTCCCAATCAAAGTGGTGGCCTTCCACATCTGTATGTAAGGATACGAGTGATAGTGGGTCATGTCGTTTTGTGGCTAGTTGATGTTCATGTATCCTGGTGGCTAGCTTTGATTCGGACACATTGATTCGGAGCCAATCTACCATCCCCTGAGAAAAAGAGCAGGAAATGGCATCATCAATGCAGGAAATGACATCACCAACCCAAGGAAACCTAACCAGATAAATAGAAAGCGGAACATAACACCAGCGCTTCGTTGGAGGCTCACTGATGATGTTACCTAGAATGGCGACGAAACATCTGAAAACGAACCTTCCAGCTCAGCGAACAAACTCACATCCAGAACCTCAACCTGAGCTACAAATCTTCTTAAAGTGAAATCCTCAAAAGTATCAGGTATACAATCACATCAACAACGAAACATTTATCCAGAGATATAAAGGGCCAAGGACTGAAAAAATATTGAGTCCATTCCAAAAGAAGAGAATACTTGTCATATTAGCTAAATCTTTAAAAATAAACAAAGTTTAAACCGAGCTCATTCATCCTAGAACTGCCTTTCAATTAGGCTTTCTCTGATCACTCACACTCTGTGATGCATTGCACAAGTCAATCCTTCATGGACAGTCCTCTTTGTCAATAATAGCAGAACACTTTCCCAGTCTTGGTTCACAGCTTCACCATTACCTAAAATCAGCTGTAATATTAGCATCAGGATAGTCAGAACTGCAGATGCTGGAGTCACACATAACACAGTATGGAGCTGGATGAACATAAAAGGCCAGGCAGCATCAGAGGAGCAGGAAAGTTGACATTTCAGGAAGGTAGCTCAGAAATAAATAGAGAGGAGGGTTGGGACTGGGGCGGGTAAGTGGGTTGGTGATAGGTGATGCAGGAAGAGCGTGGTGGGGATTCATCAGTGAGGTGAGAGGGTTGGATAGTGGAAGAGAAGATGGACAGGTTGTGTCAGGTCAAGGAGGCGGAGGTGAGAAGGAGGGTGGTCATGAGGCCAATAGCCAGCCTATTTATGAGCAGCACTAGAGGATGCTAGTCAATGGGCACAATTGACAAAATCCACAGCTGTAATGCTTAGTTCAATAGCTGCTTACAGAATTGCAGCATTGAAACATAGAAACATAGAAGATAGGAGCAAGAGGAGGCTATTCAGCCCTTCAAGCCTGCTTCGCCATTCCTCACGATCATGGCTGATCGTCCAATTCAATATCGAATCCTGCTCTCTCCCCATAACTGTTGATCCCATTCACCCCACGCTCTATATCTAGTTGCATCTTGAATACATTCAATGTTTTTGCATCAACTACTTGCAGTGGTAATAAATTCCACAGGCTCACACTCTTTGAACATACAACATAGAACATAGAACATTACAGCGCAGTACAGGCCCTTCGGCCTCAATGTTGTGCTGACCTATGAAACCAATCTGAAGTCCATCTAACTTACACTATTCCATTATCATCCATATGTTTATCCAATGACTGTTGAAATGTCTCCTCATCTCCATCATAAATGGTTGACCCCAAATCCTTATACTGTGACCCCTGGTTCTGGACAGACCCACCATCAGGAACATCCTCCCTGCGTCTACCCTGCCTATAGTAAATTATATAGACAGATCATTCCTTCTACATCAAAGTGCTTCATTCAAATGATCAGAAACCTCAAAGGATTTCAGTGCAACGATCCCACTTTTCTCAGTGGTTTGTGCTGATAAATTTGATCTACTGGATAACGCAATTATCAGGAGTACGGTGTGTATCAGAAATTTGTTATAATTAGCATTCTGTCACATCAGATTTGATAAAGGAATGTCAGCTGAAATAAATAGTATCATCCCAGGAGGCTCGGAGATTGTTTTGTAGAGTTCCTGCACTCTCTTAGCAACAAACGGCAACATCTTCCAGTCGCGAACCATTTCAACTCCCTTTCCCACTCCCTGAGTGACATGTCCATCCTGGGCCTCCTCCAGTGGCACAATGACGCCACTCGCAAACTGGAGGAGTAGCACCTCATATTGTGCCTCAGGAGCCTACAACCCAATGGTCTAAATGTGGATTTTACCAGTTTCAAAATCTCAGCCTCATCCCATGACCAACCCTCCCTCTCATCCCACTTCCTTGAGCTCACACAATCTATCCATCTTCTCTCCCACCTATCTGCTCCTCCCTCACGCTGACCAATCCCCACCACTGCCTACCTGCACTCACCTATCACCATCCCACCTACCTTCCCCAGCCCCATTCCCTCCTCTCTCTCTATTTATTTCTGAGCTCCCTCCTCCATTTCTAAAGAAGTGTCCTGACCCGAAACGTTAGTTTTCCTGCTCCACTGATGCTGCCTGACCTGCTGTGTTCCTCCAGTTCCACATTGTGTTATCTCATCCCAGGTAATCGGCTTTTAGGGAAGTAATGGTATTAATTTCCTGAACAACTGTGCTGAAAAGACAGACTTAATTTTTGATTCAACTGTGAAACTTCCCTCTTCCACTGCTTAGTATGACTATGATATAAAAAAAACCTGAAAAAACTGTAGATGCTAAAAATCAGATACAAAAACAGAAATTGCTGGAAAAGTTCAGTAGTTCTGGCAGCATCTGATTTCTCTCCACAGATGCTGTCAGACCTGCTAAGCTTTCCCATCAATTTCTATTTTTGTTGTTGACTGTGATACTAATATCTGCTGAGAGTATCTTATATCCCATAATCAAAATAAACGATACTTTTTCCTTCCTGATTCAAAGAACAAAGAACAAAGAATCCTACAGCACAGGAACAGGCCCTTCGGCCCTCCAAGCCTGCGCCGATCAAGATCCTCTGTCTAACCTGTCATCTATTTTCTAAGGGTCTGTGTCCATTGCTCCCTGCCCATCCATGTACCTGTCCAAATATATCTTAAAAGACGCTAACGTCCACCACCTCCGCTGGCAACACGTTCCAGGCCCCCACCACGCTCTGTGTAAAGAACTTTCCACGCATATCTCCCCTAAACTTTCGTCCTCTCACTTTGAACTCATGACCCCTAGTAATTGAGTCCCCCACTCTGGGAAAAAGCTTCTTGCTATCCACCCTGTCTATTCCCCTCATGATTTTGTAGACCTCAATCAGGTCCCCCCTCAATCTCCGTCTTTCTAATGAAAATAATCCTAATCTACTCAACCTCTCTTCTTAGCCAGCACCCTCCATACCAGGCAACATCCTGGTGAACCTCCTCTGCACCCTCTCCAAAGCATCCACATCCTTTTGGTAATGTGGCGACCAGAACTGCACACAGTACTCCAAATGTGGCCGAACCGAAGCCCTATACAACTGCCACACGGCCTGCCAACTCTTGTTCTCAATACCCCGCCCAACGAAGGAAAGCATGCCATATGCCTTCTTGACCACCCTATTGACCTGCGTTGTCACCTTCAGGGAACAATGGACCTGAACACCCAGATCTCTCTGTTCATCAATTTTCCCTAGGACTTTTCCATTTACTGTATAGTTCGCCCTTGAATTTGATCTTCCAAAATACATCACCTAGCATTTGCCCGGATTGAACTCCATCTGCCATTTATCTGCCCAACTCTCCAGTCTATCTACATTCTGCTGTAATCTCTGACAGTCCCCTTCACTACCAGCAACTCCACCAATCTTAGTGTCATCAGCAAACTTGCTGATCAGACCACCTACACCTTCCTCCAGATCATTTACATATATCACAAACAACAGTGGTCCCAGCACAGATCCCTGTGGAACACCACTGGTCACAGATCTCCAATTTGAGAAACTCCCTTCTACTACTACCCTCTGTCTCCTGTTGCCTAGCCAGTTTTTTATCCATCTAGCTAGCACTCCCTGGACCCCATGTGACTTCACTTTCTCCATCAGCCTGCCATGGGGAACCTTATCAAATGCCTTACTGAAGTCCATGTATATGACATCTACAGCCTTTCCCTCATCAATCAACTTTGTCACGTTCTCAAAGAATTAAACTTCCAGTTTCATTCATCCTGTGTTCTTTACTGTCCTGCTTCATGTGACAGTTTCAAATTCTTAGCTTTTGCAATTTTTGTAGTAAAACTCACTTTCTGAACTGGTAATTGATTAACCCAATTGCAAAGTTGTTCAGGGATGGCATCCAACTGACATGTAACTTGTCGCCCTGACCTACCCAAAATTGCCTTTCACAAAATGTCAATGTTTCTCTGAGCTTTCCCCTCCAAAGCTGGATGTTTACTGACCTCTTCTTCATTGAGGAAATCAAGGGTCATTGCACTGACAATCTAATTCTTTATTTCCATTTCCCAGGATTGTTACACAGTTGGACACTGTATTACAATTCTGCCTTCAGCCTAAGTCTTCCACCAACATTCTGCAGTCTTTAGCTCTATAAAATGCCTGGAAATTGGCAAAGAGAATGAACTTATTTTCACTTGCGGGCTGGAAATTAACAGGCGATCTAACTGAGGTAGCTAAACTGTTTGAAGGATTCGATCGGATTCATAGATTTGAGGGGCAAATGTTTTACACAGAGGGTAGTTCACGTGTGGAATGAACTTCCTGAGGAAGTGGTGGATCTGGGTACAATTACATTTAAAAGACATCTGAATAATTACATGAATTGAAAAGATTTGGAGGGGTTTGGTTCAGGAGCAGGCAGGTGGAGCTAGTTGAGTTTGGGATTATGTTCGGCATGGACTGGGTGGACTAAAGGGTCTATTTTAATGCTGTATGTCTCTATGACCATTACTATGACCATAGAGGAATAAAGAACATTTCTTATTGTGGGGAGAGTCCAGGACAAAGAGGGCATCAAAATCAAAATTAGATCTATCTGATTCGAAGATGATAACAGGGAGTAATTCTTCACACAAAGGTTTATGAAGATCTAAAACTGTCTCACAAAAATGGTGTTGAGCTGAACATTTCAGAATGGAGATTGCCATTTTTGGAAATGCAATGGTTGTTAAAGGAAAAGGCAGGTAATTTCCTGTATGTATATGATACGTTTGCTACATTTGAATCTGTAGCTGCATGTAATAATTCACTTACCTGTCTTCATTAGCTCCATCACACACTCAAATTCACCTTTAAAATTGAACAGTCAAATCAGCTCTGTTGCCTTGATGTCCAAATTGAGAAAATAGCAGAAGTTCTGTATTACTGTCTACAACAAACTCACCTTCACTGCTCAGTAAACACTTTGGATTCCTACAATTCCACATGCTATAAGATTGGCCTTATCAGAAAACACATAATTCAGGTCTAAATTGTTTGTTCATCCTGAAGGCTTGATACTAAAGTAGGGCACATCAAAGTTATCCTGCTTGATAATCATAGAATCCTTACACTGTGGAAACAGGCCATTCTGCCCATCAAGTCCACACCGACCCCCTCAAAGAGCATTCCACCCAGACCCACACACCCACCTTTATCCCTGAATTTCCGATGTCTAATCCACCTAAACTACACATCCCTGGCACTACAGCAATTTAGCCTGGCCAATCCACCTAACCTACACATCTTTGCACTGTGGGAGGAAGCCCACACAGACACGGGGGAATGTGCACAGGGAGGATCCCAGCCCATGTCCCCGGCACTGTGAGGCAGCATTGCTAACCACTGAGTCACCGTGCTTCTCTGGTGGTTGCCCCAATCAGCTTATGCATGTCGCACAAACTCATGAATGGACCCAAGGCCATCAGGTTTGGTTCTGATCAGTTTACCTTGGATTAATGTGTCTTGAAAATTTGAGCTGTGGGTGAATCTATCAGTTTCACACTGGTCCTATTCAGCAGCAACACAAGTGGTACTAACCACCAACAGAAAGGTAACTGCACTTCCTACTTGATAACTCTCAACACCAGAGCCCCCAAGGATGCAATCTCAGCCCCTTACTGTATTCCCCATACACCCATGATGTGTTGCCAAATCTACAAGTTTCCTGACAACACTGCCATGCTGGGATGGATGTCAAACAATGACAAGTCAGAATATAGAAAGGAGATAGAGGGATTGGTAGTGTGGTGCAATGATAAAAACCTCTCTCTCAATGTCAGCAAAACAAAAGAACTGATCATTGACTTCAGTAAGAAAGGAGGAAAACATGCCCGATCTACCTCACTGGGGGTATGTTTTCCTCCTTTCTTACTGAAGTACACACGTAGATACAACAGTCAAGAAGGCACAACACCGTCTCTTCTTTCTCAGGCAGCTTAGGAAATTTGGCATGTCCATAAATTAACCAAGCTTTACAAATGCACCATAGAAAGCATACTGTCAAGGTGCGAAACAGCTTTGTATGGCCCAGGACCAAAAGAAACTACCTAGACCAGAAACTACCCAGTGCACAGCCCAGACCATCACAGAAGCCAACCTTCCACCCATGGACTCTATTTACCTGGTTCGCTGCCGTGGAAAGGCTGCCAACATCATCAAAGACCCATCGCACCGCAGTAATGATCTCCTACAACATCTCCCGTGGGGCAGAAAATACAGAAGCTTGAATTGATGCATCAGCAGGATCAAGAACAGCTTCTGCCCTGCCATTATTAGACTATTGAATGGACTCTCTAACTCCAAATAATGTTGAGCTTGTTAATGTTGACCTTGCTTCGTGCATGTCCTATGCAATGTAGCATGTATGCCTCGTCTGTCCGAGCTTCTTCCCCCATGATCTGTAAGTCCTTGCTTACTATGCTCTGTCTGTACTGTTCGCAAGCAAAACTTTTCACTATACTTAGGTACACATGACAATAAATCAAATAAATCAATCAATCAATACTGTCATCAAGTCAAAAAGATGTTCTGTCTTGCGCACAAACGAATAATATGGTGTCTGATTGTAGACCTGGTGTGATGCCAGTATGTAAGCTCTTTGTCCCAAAGAATGGCAGAGTGTGTCAAACAGGACATAGCTACACTGTTTATAGAAAGCAAGATACTCATCGTGGCAAACAGCCTGCACTTACAAAAGTCACAATGCAGTGTCGCATGTTCAATGTCATTTATCAATTAGACAACATTTCCTGGATAATCCAGACTGTACAAAGAATTACGTTGATAATCAACCTAGCCTTGTCAGTTTGACTTACAGTGTTCTATACTTGTGTGTACCGAGGTACATACATTAATAAAGCGGGAACTACCTGTTCTTTATACACTGAAAGAATATGTAAACACACTATACCTGTCCCAATTCAATAAAATTAGTGACAGCCATTCATTAGTTAATTTTCCAGGGCAATGCCTTGACCAATCAGAGTTAACCTGCAGATTTAAACTATATATAAAGTGTTGTCTAAGCTTTGGAACCTTCAATCAATTTATGAATTAAAAACATTTTACCCAAGCATTCTTGTTGGTGAGGTGGACACAGAACTCGCTTTGCAGTTCAACTCAATCTTATTAACAAAATAGTCCTCTTTAAAACAGGGTGTGAGCATTTCCTAAATTCCCACAACAGTTATTCTCTACTCCGTCTGTCAGAGATAGGATATTAGCAGCAACCATCCACATGCTTGACCTGGGCCTTTGGAATCTCCTTCCTCTCTGACATAGGGCTGACTCTCTTTTATCAAGGTCAGTCTCACAGGTCAGAGCGGATCATCTCTTGCGTTACCACATAATCTTCTGCCTTCTTGCTGCAAGTCTTCGCTGAGGGCCTGGCATCCAGCTCTATGTTCTTACTGCCCGCTGTGCCTGACCTTCCAGAATGTTCTATGGCTTGTGACCAATGAGGTAATGAGCGGAATTCAAATAATTCAAAGAATTTGCACCAACCCCTTTCACTTCTTTTTTCATGCCTAGAGGGGTGTAAAGTGAAAATATTCAGGCAGTCAAGATGTCAGAACATCTAGGTGATATTTTCCCAATGCACAGCGCTGAGGCTGGTCCTAACCTCTTTGACCTTGGTTTCCACTGTCCTGTGTAGCCGATAGCTACTAGACGCTGTATAATTTACTTTGACCAATTTTCTGTCAGGCCTGATTTCTCTAGCTGTGGGTCAACTGAGAATGTCTAATTTTGGGTCTGTAATTGCTTGACCACAAAAACTTGATGTTTAACTGTCAGTCATCATTAACTTGTACATTCTCCACAGCAATGTCTTGATCACTTACAGTCCACTTAACAATCAATCAGCACTCTATTCTTATACTGTCCAAATGTTGTTTTACACGTGAATTATTATGCTTGTAATTTTGACCTGACGAATGCAAGATGAAAAACTTTGACAAAATGTTGTGAAAAGGTGCCATAATGGACTGAAAACATTGACTCTGTTTCTCTGTCTACAGATGCTGCCAGACCTGTAGTATTTCTTCAGCATTCTCTCTGTTTGTTTGACAAAGCGTGCCTTTGTTTAATTCTATTCAAGTTCTGAACTATCAAACAACTGATAGTTAATATTTCTTGGTTTGACTTATCTTCTCTCCCATTCCTTTCAACCATAAGGCTGTCTTACTCAACAGGCCACGATCATTTACTTTGATTTCCCAATTCTGAACAAATTTCAACAGATAATAAATGACCTTGCAGCAGTGGTGCATGAGAACTGACAACTAGACCAGCCAAACTCTTATATAAAAGATGTTAATTCAATAACTATTGTTGAAGTTCAAAACACAAAGCCAGTTTGTTTGCAATTTAATCATTTGTAATCTGTGTGGGTTGTGGACCATGGTTGCCTTTAGGTTTGGGTATCTTGGCATCATGTGCAACTGGCCAAAAGCCATTTCTAATTTAAACAGCTACAGAGATCACCTAAAATTAAAATGCTAATACCAATGTTTGAACAGGTGTGGCAAGCCCAGTGCTAGCTGTAGATAAGAATTAAGCAGCAAACAGAGAAATGTTAGTGTTCATTTACACAGGCAGGAATAGCAGAAAGCCCATTTACACAGTAGGTGAATGAGCTTGAGAGAAGAAGAAATGTCACCTGTGGCCGTTTAATAGCTGAAAGTGCCAATTTTCTCTCACCTTGGAGTCACAAGGTGGTGCGATGTTAACTCCACTTAAACACCGCTGCATCATTACATTGTCAAATCAGTACTGTACTGAGGGAGTGCTTCATTTTCAGAACAGCAGATGGAGCACAATTAATTCAGGGAACGAAATTCCAAGCAGTATTGGAAGATCTGAAAAGCTTCACCAGAATTCATGTCTTACTGTAGCCCAGGCTAGCCTCTGAGTCATAAGGCATGGGCTGATAAATGGCAAGTAATACTGGCACACACAAGTGCCAAACAAAGAATTTCTCCAACTCAAGAGAATCTGACCATCGCCCCTTGACACGCAATGACATTACATCACTGAATTTGCCTTATCAACTTCCTGAGCACTACTGTTGACCAGGAACAGAACCGCACCAACCATACAAATACTTTGGTTGCAAAAGCAAGTCAATGTGGTGGAAGTTCTGTGGCCATTCATTCTGTGAAAGCCAACCCACCAATAACAATGCACAAGTCAGGAGCACAATAGGATATTCCCATTTGCCTGGATGAGTGCAGCTCCAACAAAACTGTCTGAGGATAAAGCTGCCCTGTTGATTGGTACCACATGCATCACCTCAAAATATTCATTTCCTGGAGCACAGGCAGTGGTGTGTTACCTTAAAATGTACAGCCGTAACTCACCAACAATCCTTCAACAGAACCTTCAAAACCCACAACCTCTGCCACATAGAAGGACAAAGGCAGCGGGTATGTTTGGGGACACAACCACTCGTAAGTTTCCCTTACCGTCCTGATCTGAAAAGATATTGCCGTTCCTGAAGTGTTGCTGAGCCAAACCCCTGGGAATTCTTACTTATCTGTGAAAATGGATATACCAGATGGACTGCAATGATTAAAAAAAGGCAAATCACTGCCACCTTCTTAAGGCCAATGAGGGATGGCTAATAAATACTAGCCTAGTCAGCGATACCCACATCTAACAAAAAAGCAAAAATAAACTTTGAGGTTCTAGTCTAGCTCCAGGAGTCAAGCACAGATGTTACAGCCGACACTTCAGTGGCTTAATGAAGGAGTTCAGTGCTTTTGGTGCTTTCTTTCAAAAAAGCAAGTAAACCTTGGTGCCATGTTTCTGCCTGGCTGGATATTACAGATCCCATGGCTCTAGTTCACTGAAGAAATCAACTCTGTGGAAATGGAAGTGATGTTTTCTCTTGTGGGAGTATCTAGGACTAGGGAGGTCATGATTTAAAAATAAAGGATCACTCATTTAAGAGAGAGATGTGGGGGAAGGGGGAGGAAAAGGCTCTCAGAACCATGTGAGTTTTTGGAATTCCTTTCCTAAAAATCATTGCATCCCTACAATGTGGAAACAGGCCGTTCAGCCCACACTGACCCTCCAAAGAGCATCTACCTAGATCCAGGCTCCTACCCTAGCATTTTCCACGGCAAACTCACCTAATCTGCACATCCCTGGACATTACAGGGTAATTTAGCATGGCTAAAAAGCCTAAAAAGCACATCTTTAGACTGCCAAAGGAAACTGGAGCATCCAATAATCTAGAACTTATTCAACTGCCCAGTTATAACTTCCTTACCAATGGCTTCTAATATTTTCCTTGTGACAGATGTTAAGGTAACTAGTCTGTCGCCTCCTCACTTCTCCCTCCCTTCTCTTTGTAATAAAAGAATTACTTTTTCTCTCTTCCAATCTTGAATCTTGGACCACCTCAAAACAAAAATCAGAGGAGTTTTGAAAAATTTAAAACACTGCATCAACTACCTCACTAGCCATTACTTTTAACAGCCCAGAAGGAAATCCATTAGGAAATGAGTGTTTGAAGCCCGCAGTTCCAATGGTTTGATAAGTGCCACTTTTCTAGTGATTGTGATTTTCCTGAGTTCTTTCTTCCCTTCTATTTCCTAACTTATCCCTGTTTCTGGGATGTTGCTTGTATCTGCTGTATGGAAGGCTGATGCAAAATACCTGTTCAATTATTAATTCTCCAGATTCACTTCCTATTTGATGGATGCCCACTTTGTTAACTCTTCTCTTTGTTTAAATATGTTGTTTTTGAAATTGCATCACAAGCCATGCTGTTCCTGACAGTTAGAGGTGGACAATAAACAGTGCCGCAGCCAGCAATGCCAACAATCTATGAATGGATTCGCAAGAGCGGCCACAATTATATTGTATGGCACAGCATGTTCAACATTTCAAAGATTTTCCTGCTATTGTTATTTTTTTTATATATTTTCTATGTTCTTGTATTTAACAAGAAAGGAAAACAAGATTGCATTTGTACAACATCTCATTGTGGGGACAGTGGGTTTGAGATATAAAAATAGACTGGAAGGGCTGACACTCTTTTATCTGCAGCGGAGGAAGTTGAAGGGTGGCTTTTATTGAGGTTTATAAAATCATGAGGGGCATAGATAAGGTGAATAGCAAGGACCTTTTCCTTAGGGTGGGGGACTTCAAAACTAGGGGGCATATTTTTAAGGTGGGAGGAGGAAGATTTAAAAAGGAGGTGAGGGCCAACATTTTTACACAGAGGGTGGTGAGTGTGTGGGATGAACAGCAGAGAAAGTGATGGGTGAGGGTACAATTACAATGTTTAAAAATATTTGGATAAGTTCAGTTGTCCAGCGATGTGAGTCCAGGAGAGAGCACAAGGACAGCCTGGGGAGGTAAGCTTTCATTTGAAAAGTCTTACCTCGTGTGACTGCGGCCTTCAGTCCCAGAGCGGGCACGAGTGGTCGGCTGGGTAACGATTATCTTTCACCCAATAAATTTGGGAAGTAACTAGGGTCACCTAGACGCCTAATCCTCTGGGAGCGGTTCAGAAGGCAAAGCTGGAGTTGGCTTGATTATATAACGGAGTAAACATATTGGTGCAGAGAACACTTAACAAGAGAACAATGCAAAACTGAAAAAAAACTAACTAATTTTAAATAATTAATGAAGTAGAGATGGCAGGCCAGGTGATGTGCTGTAGCTGCATGATGTGGGAGCTAGTTGATCCCATTGAGAACAGCAGTAAACACATCTGCAGCAAGTGTTGGCTGCTTGAGGAGCTCCAACTCAAAACTGATGAGCTGGAATCTTAACTCCAAACACTGCGGCACATCCGGGAGGGGGAGAGATATGTGGATGCTGTTTTCCAGGAGGCAGTCACACCTGATAGATTAACTAATGTTAATTCAATCGACGGGCAGGGACAGTACATGTGACTGCGAGTGAGGTAGGTAGAGGGACCCTGCAGTCAGGAACACAGGAGCAGCAGGTATGAGGGACTTGCTCCCTGCGTGGATGAGGAACAGGGCTGTAGGAAGGATGAGTCAACTGACCAAGGCACCATGGTCCAAGAGGCCATTCAAGAGAGGGGGGGAGCTAAACGACGGATTGTATTTGCAGGGGATTCCATCATCAGGGGGACAGACAGTGTCCTTTGTGAGGAGGATAGAGAATCCCACATGGTGTGTTGCCTGCCCAATGCCAGGGTGCGAGACATCTCTGACCAGCTTGAGAGGATACTAGAGAGGGAGGCGGATGATCCAGTTGCTGTGGTTCATGTCGGTGCCAAAAATATAGGCAGGATGAGGAAAAAAGACCTGTTTGGGGATTATGAAAAGCTAGGAACAAAATTAAAAAATAGGTCTTCAAGGGTCATAATCTCTGGATTGCTGCTCGAGCCACGTGCAAGTTCGCGTAGGGAGGCGAGGATCAGGGAAGTAAACATGTGGCTAAAAGAGTGACGTGGGAAAGAGGGTTTCCTTTTCATGGGGCACTGGACATCAGTTCTGGGACAGGAGGAATCTATACCACTGGGATGGGCTCCACCTGAACTGGGCCGGGTCCAGTGTCCTGGTGAAAAGAGTAAATAGGTTGCTCAAAAGGATTTTAAACTAGTTAAGAGTGGGGGCGAGGGAGGAGTGAGCATAGAGGGAGAATAACAATTAATGGAAGGCAAAGCAGCAGGTTAGCAGATGATGAGGAGGCTTCAACACCGTTGAAAATTAGGAAAAAAGTTAAGGGGAAGGAGAATTCAAGAGCTGATAGCAATGGAGGTGATAGGGCCCAAAAAGAAGGTGCAAAAACTGGTAATAGGGGCACTTTATCTGAATGCTCAGAGCATTCGAAACAAGGTGGATGAGTTGATGGCGCAAATCATTGCAAATGGGTATGATTTAGTGGCCATTACAGAGACATGGTTGCAGGATGGTCATGACTGGGAGTTAAATATCCAGGGGTATCAAACTGTTCGAACAACAGACAGGAAGGTAAGGGAGGTGGTGTTGCTCTGATTTTTAAGGATGATATCAGGGCAGTAGTGAGAGATGATACAGGTTCTACTGAACAAAAGGTTGAATTCATTTGGGTGGAAATTAGAAATGGCAGAGAGAAGAGGTCACTGAAGGGTGTGGTCTATAGGCCACCAAATAATGACATCGTGGTGGGGCAGGCAATAAACATAGAAATAGCTAATGCATATAAAAAAGGTACAGCAATCATCAGGGGGGATTTTAATCTACACATCGATTGGTCAAACCAGGTCGGTCATGGCAGCCCTGAGGAGGGGTTCATAGAATGCATCCGCGATAATTTCCTTGAGCAATATGTAATGGAACCTATGAGGGAACAAGATATCCTAGACCTAGTCCTGTGTAATGAGACGGGAATAATGAATGATCTCACAGTTAGGGATCCCCTCGGAAGTAGCGATCACAGTATGGTCCAATTTAAAACACAGATGGAGTGTAAGAAAGGTTAAATCCAGTATCTGTGTCATGTGCTTAAACTAAGGAGACTGTGATGGGATGAGGGAGGAGTTAGGTAAGGTAAAATGGGAGCAAAAACTCTATGGTGTGTCAATTGAGGAACAGTGGAGGACTTTCAAAACGATTTTTCACAGTGCTCAGCAGAAGTATATTCCAGTGATAAGGAAGACCTGTAAGGAAAGAAATAGTCAGCCATGAAGGTCTGAGGAAATAAAGACAAGTATCAGATTGAAAAAAAACATACAAAAAAGCAAAGAGTAGTGGGAAACTAGTAGACTGGGAAATCTTTAAAGGCCAACAGAAAGCCACAAAAAAAATGTAAAGAAAAGTAAGATAGATTATGAGAGTAAACTCGCTCAAAATATAAAAACAGGCAGCAAACGTTTCTATCAATATGTAAATCGTAAAACAGTGGCAAAGGTAAACATTGGTCCTTTAGAGGTTGAGAAGGCCAATTTAATAACTGGAATGAGGAAATAGCTGAGGCATGAAACAGTTATTTTGTTTTGGTCTTCACAGTGGAAGACACAAATAACATGCCAAAATTGATGGCAAGAAGGTTATAGCAGGTGAGGACCTAGAAACTATCATAATCACTAAGGAGGTAATGCTGGGCAAGTTAATGGGGCTAAAGGCAGACAAGCCTCCTGGCCCTGATGAAATGTATCCCAGGGTACTAAAAGAGGTGATCGGGGATTTAGCAAATGCACTAGTAATTATTTACCAAAATTCACTGGATTCTGGGGTAATTCCCATAGGTTGGAAAACTGCCAATGTGACACCCCTGCTTAAAAAAGGAAGTAGGCAAAAAGCTGCTAACTGTAGGCCAGTTAGCTTAACTTGAGTAGAGGGGAAAATAGTTGAATTTAGCAAGACATCTGGATGCAAATTCTCCCATTGGAAATACACAGCATGGTTTCAAAAAGGGTAGGTCATGTTTAACTAATTTGGTGGAATTCTTTGAGGACATTAATTACATCATGGACAATGGGGAACCTGCGGATGTGGTGTATCTGAATTTCCAGAAGACATTTGACGAGGTGCCACACCAAAGGCTGCTACATATGATAAAGTTGCTCAATATTACAGGTAATGTATTGGAATGGACAGAGGATTGGTTGATGAGAAGAAAGCAAATAGTAGGGGTAAATGAATGTTTTTCTGGTTGATCGTCAGTGGCTAATGGTGTGCCTCAGGGATCAGTGATGAGACCACAATTGTTTACCATTTCCATAGATGATTTGGAGCTGGGGACTAAGTGTAGTGTGTCAAAATTTAAGATGACACTGAGATGAGTGGTACAGCAAAGTGTGCAGAAGACACTGAAAGTCTTCAGCGGGTCGGAAAAGGT